>NC_060141.1:331428940-331732216 GCF_021461385.2 Schistocerca piceifrons
AAGAGCGGGGCTGAGCATGGTGTCACTCGAAAGCCACTGTCAGCGACGTCTTTGTGACAGAGATGGCAGCGTGGCAGTGCAGCTGACGATACCGCAGGGGTGGTCATGACCTCCCTCCAGCGGGTGGGCAGCTGTCTGCTCCTGTGGCGGCTGCTCTCAGGACTCAGGGCAGGCTGCCGCATCCCACGGTCGAACAGCAGCAGCCCCTGTACTGCATGCTGGGATGTCGCTCTGGGTGCCACAGGCTCGTGGTGCAGGCTGTGGTACTGAGACCTGAATTTCTTAGTACACGAATGGTTGAGTACTTAGAATCTCCAGACTGTGTTCGTGTAGGGTTTAAAGCACACACTCTAAACACTTCTGTGATGGCAAGTGAGGAAGCTTCCATCCTTCCACTGTACTGAAAGATAGGCTGTTGCTCCACCACATCCCAGCGCCTGTTGGCCATGTTTTGCTTTGCAGTGCATAACACTCTTGCCTGTCTGCGACTGGCTCTGTTGCAGCTCACTTTTGTTCTGGCGTACTTTCTGACCGAGTACATTCGAAAACATTGCTCTCCTTTTTATCAAGATCCAGTCCTTTGGTTCGACCACACTAGATTATCTTTTACTGTGGAGTTCCTGGCGACTGGCCCTTCTGGCCCTGTTTCACCTCTTAAGAATTATCCTAACAATTGGTCTCCTTAACCCCACCAACTAATCTAACAAATTTATACAGGGTCTCTGGCCCTGCTCCCTAACACAAGCACCATTGAACTTATTTCATTACTAGGTTTCTAACTTTCTATTCCAAACTCACAAGCTACTTTCTTGTGTGTTCATCTTCGTTCTGCTGCTTTTATCCTCAGGCTATCCAGTCCACTGGTACCTTAATGACAGCTGGATCCGAACTCAGTCTTGTGCTTCGTCTTCTATATAGCGAAACAAGGACTACGTTCAACAGAATAGGTGTCACTGCAGTGGTTGGTATGACAGCAGTCCGTATTGTCCCTTTCTGGTACTGATTTCCCAATGGAAATTTACATGCTGCACTAAGGTTTCCAGTAAGACTCGTACCTCCTGCTGGTGCACAAACGTGTCTGTAGCCTGCATTAGTTTCTATCTTAGAGTCTGATTTAAGCTGGTTAGATTAGAAGCAGGTAGCACTTCCCTGGGCTCCTCTGGCCAATACCAACGACGCTGCGAAATATTCAGGTGAGTTATGCCTGAAATCGTGGCGGGCAGATGGGAAGTAGGCCCCATTATCTCGCACGCTGTTCCATTCGATAATAAACCACTCTTGTTTAATTCCATCCTCTTTGTTGACATAAACTTCCCCCGCTCGAAACAACTAGCCGCTAGTACCATCTTGTCAAAAGTAGAGTGCGATCAATGCCCCTCGAGCTGCTGAAGGTACAATTGTGGCCCAATCTCTTCTTTATTGCAGTCTCTTATTTCCTGTTGTCCCATTAGTAGTTTAATTGCGCTGGAAACCTGTCCTTCTCTTATTACCATATTCGGACAGTCTGTGATTTCCCCTCAGTAACATTTTCGTAACTTTCCTTCCTCCATTGTCATGTATATTGCCTTGTCTTTTGCAATCAATAATAGTTGTTGCGATTTTACTCTTGCAGATTTCTTCAATATCCCCTGCTTGACAGGCTAAGCATGAACTGTGTAGCACTCGCAACGTCCTTGTTCCCCTTTTACTGGCATAGAAACGAAAATGTAAACTTCCTCTCCATCAGTTCTCACTGATACTGCAGCTACATTATAATAAAAATGTCAGCTTTTGTACGCAGGTTCTGAAACCAACCCCAGCCCGCTGCGGTAGTTCCTTGCGTCCTTCCCTTAGCCCTCTAAATACCGCTCTGGGGACTACAAGTTTAATCCTAGCTGATCTCTTACAGCCTCCTGCCTAGTCTGCAGTAGTTCTGTTACTTTCTCTCATGCTTCCGAAACACTGTCTTCTACGGACTGCAAACCTTTTTGTCATTACTACTTCTCTATTTAAGACCTGTACTTCGGCTTTTAGTTCCATGACATTCTGATTAACTGCCCCTTTTGTAGCTCTGACACACTGCATTACCTCTCCCGTTAGTTGTGGTAGAAGTCGTGTGTTATTCAATAAGTTCTCTAAACTTGCAATCTGCATAGTGTGCTAATCACTCACAGCTTTGTTCCCTTTTGCCCAGTGATTAACCTCTTCTACGGTGTCATTCACCTTTCGAATGTCTTCCTCATCAGCAATGCCCAATATTATTTTCGTAAGCCGACCTCCAGTGTGGATCCGACTCCTCTTCCTTCTCATACGTGGAATAACTCCCAGTACTTGAATCATCTCACTTCTTAATTTCTCGTACTCTCCATGTACTCTCTCACACACCGCAGCACCTCCTTTGAGTATCCAGTTCCTTTTAGTTGCCTGATGTAATCTGTTGAATGCTTCGCCAAAAGTTCTCTTCTCGATACGCATCTTCTACTCACTGAATACCACCTGTTATTACCCAGCACAGCACTTCCAGTTGCTTGTTTCGTAACACTTCCACCCTGAGGAAGATCAGTAATCCCGTTATGAACCGCATTATCTCTCTTCCTCTGCATCTCACCTACAGGCAGGAGTACCTGTAACTTTCCTCCCCCTTAAATTCATTGCTGCTCCACAGCTGTTTATACTAATCACACTAAATCTATATTTAACCTGAAAAATATTAAATGACCATCTCCTAGGCCTTAACCCATGAGGGTCTTCGTTACTGTATCATTCACCACCTCTTGTTTATGTTCCAATACCTTTCTCCTTCCATGCCCTTTCTGGTCTGCACCTTTTATACCTGGAATAATTTCCGGACTCTCTTGAAAAAGTGTCAGCCTCCCTACGTGCACATTTATCGTTCTCGTCGGCAGCTGAATCTCGACATTTACTGGAGACGTAGTCTTTACCACTTGCTATGATCCCTAATACTTTGCAAAAACTTCTCTGTATTTCCCTTCAGCGAATGTAAGGTGATAGCATCAATCACTGTCCAAAAGTATACTGTGGCATTCTTGCCATACCGCCCACTCCTTCTTCCTGTTTCTCCAGTGCTTGTGTACGTGCCCTCTGTACTCTATTCCAAACGTCCCTAATAACTTAGGAAATTTCTTAACAGACTCTCCAGTCTTCCCTTTCTTCGTTTTTAATGGTGATGGCATTTTACGAACATATGCTACTTCATAAGGCGATAATCTTGTATTTGTGTGCTGTTCTGAGTTTCGGGTGGAGACGACATTCTTTAATTAAGCATCCCAGTTGGTGTGATGCGAGTCTACGTAGTATCCAAGCATCTTACCGATTGTCTTCTTTCAGTTTTTCTGTTGGCTTGTGGATGGGAGCACTCATCCGTAACTTCTTCACATTCAGTAACTTACACAATTCCTTGAATAGATCTGACTTAAAGCTCGTTCCTTGGTCTGTTACTTTTGTTTCAGGCACTCCAAAATTCAGTATGCAATTATTCACAAGTGCGTGTGCCTTTGCTGCTGCCTGCTGGTTTGGCAGCATGACCATTTCTACATGTCTTGACGTCTTGACAAATAATCTGTTATTGCCTGCAGATATTGTATTTAATTGACCTAAAACATCATTCCCCAGAGATTAGAATGGTGGTAATGCTTCAGGTAACCTCAGCAGCGCTGCTCTTGTTCGACAAAAATCTGCTCTCCGTGCGCATTGCACGAAATTTCAAATTTACCGGTTTACGTCCGTTTCCCTATTCTCCTCCAGTATCTTCTTACTACTCTTCTGTTGGTAGACCCGCAACCTCCATGACCCGCTAATACCGCTAATATGTCATCTTGAGCTTCTTGTAGCTCTCTATTCCTCAGCTTCGCTGGTACAACTACCTGCAGTCTCAACTTGCTTTACCTGCATAGCAACCAATCTTGCACAAAAAACTGTGACTGTTAAAAATACTCCTTTTATTCGTCATATGCTCTCTGTGCAGTTTACCTTTCCTTATGCTCGTTACCCCCAATACGTAATACTGCTACTTTTCTACTTAAGCCATCCAAATTTCCGTTTTTTTCCATGGTTTATAAGGAACTTCGAAATCCAATTAACTTAGCCTTACTGCACGTGGCTTCAACCTTCTAGAAAGGACCTCAACAACAATTTTAAAGCCACATCATCTGTTATTACTCCAAACAAACCTTACAGATAACTTTTGAAATATGAAATTCCATACGTAACGTGTAACATTTCTTCCTGTGTTCCGGAATAATTTCTTTCTGCAAAATTTAGTTGCCTTTATGCGTAAGCTACCAGATTTTCTATGTCTTCCACCACTTGTGGCAACACACAGACCAGTGCACGATCACATGATAAAGCAAATTCTCAATTAAAATCCGGAAATAGCTATCGACATTAAAGTTCTTTTAGCTCTTCAAAAGCATGCTGGCACTCTTCTGACCACACAAATTTACACCACTTTTTAAACAACTGTGTCAACTGTCTGGCAATATCTACAAACCCTTTTACGAGCCAGCGGTAATTGTTTGCGAATCCTAAGAATGATTACAAATACTTTACAGATTCTGGAACAGGAAATTCACATACTGCTGTAATTAATCTTGGGTCTGCCTTAACCCCATTTTTACTTATGATATGATGTAGGTATGCTCCCTCTTCCCTCACAAAATTAAAATTACACTCGGTGATAACTTGGCCGTTTTTACTCGTAGGAATATTTCCCTTAATTACTGTACACGCTGTTCCATATCACTCCAATAGACAATTATGCCATCGAGATGTACTAAGCATTCCCAAGGTTTTAAATCTCTGAGTGCTCTGCCCAACATTCTCTGAAACGTTACAGGTACATTTTTTAATCCAAATGGCATTCTTCTGAACTGGTAGTGTCCCCAGAGTGACGAAAACGCTGTTTCATGTCAATCTTGTGGTGAAACTTCTATCTGGTGATAACCACTCTTCAAATCCATTGTTTAAAAGTATTTGCATTGCCCTCAGTGGTACAAAGTTTCTGTTATGTTTGGCAAAGGGTAGGTATCCGTCATGGTTTTCGCATTTAGATGTCTGTAATAACAACAAAACTTATATTTTAATGTTCTGTCTGTCGATTTTTTTGGCATGACAACTATTCCTCCGAAATTGGGTTTAAGTACCTCGGTATTCTGTATGGTTTGCAGTAGACTGGTGATTCATTTCCCATTAGTATACAGTGCTGTTTAAGATGTGTAGCTGATACTTTTGGGGAAAAAAATCCTTAAATCCTAAAAGAAATTTTTACAGTTGTTTCCGACTGTTTCGCTCTAGATGCTTCACTTTTCCTCGTAATGCAGTTTCAATGGTGTTAACCTACTGTCTGTGGCTCACACCCCTCGTGTTCCATTTTTCTTCCTCCAGGATGTCCCCATTAGCTATTAACAACCACTTTCTTAATCGTATGTCCTCTGCACCAAAATTATCTATAAAAACAGGTGTGTTCTTCTCATCCGTTGTTTCTGGTACACATACAATATCTCTTTTTTAGTAAGCAATCTGTTTGATGTTCTAAAAATTCTACCACCCCCAAAATTTTCAGTGTGTAGCTAGATTCAACAATGACGCGAATTGATTTCCCGGTACCCTTAGGTACAAAATCGTGCAAATCAAGTGTTAGCGTGATCGTTCGCTGTTTAATCGGTTCGTCTTTCCCTGGCAGGCTCCCGCCTCTTCACATAACTGAAATTTTTTTGTCATGTTCCACCCTGTATTGCTGAAGATGGATTATGGCACAATGCTGATATAAGAAACCTAATCCTATAATCACGTCGTAGCCCTTACTCACATGTGGTAGAATCTCTACATACCATTTAAATTGAAAAATATCCAGGCATAAGTCTATGTCCACCAATCCTAATGGCATGACATCTTTATCCCCCACTCCCCACAGTCTGTGCCATGGTGGGTCCCATTGCTTACATTTCACCAGACTACTGCTGGCGACTGACATATCAGCCCCTGTGTCCAATAATAACCTGCAACCCTTTTTCCCCACTATTCCTCTTATCGCACAATCCATTTGTGCATACGATTTTGTAGCGTCCACTGTTACTGGGAATGGCCATAGGTGGACCTAGGGTTCCCACTGGCCTTTAACACTTTATTCTTCCCTCATCCTCTACTTCTAAAACTATTACTTCCTCTTAATTTGTTCACATGACCCTGAGCCTGGGGACACTGCCTCCTTATATTCCCCCTTCGTTCACACCTGAAACATTTTATATTAACTGCAGACACTGTCTGTTTACCCTGTATTCCAGTCGACAAATCGATTTCCTCATACCCTACTGCTAACCACACTGCTGTGTACAAATCTGCCGGACCCCCTCTCTGTGCGTGTTTTGACATTCCCGTATGCAACACTCTTCAAGAAGCATCGAGCGCCCACTGCTAAGTTTCTTGCAAAATAATTTTATTGACTGCAGCACCCATTCCTAATTCATAGGTACATCCATTGATTTTCATTATCCTATTCACAAATCGTTCCACAGTTTCCATATTTCTCTTAGTTATTGCCCCTAATTATTCGCAGTAGTGTATCCCACTGTTTCGTATTGTATATCTCTGAATTAACCCTTCCTTCAATTCTTCGAATGTTGTGGTACCTTAAGAGTTTCTGTATATGTTATGTAAGTATTAGCTTCCCCTGTTAGTCTCAGTTTTACAGCACTCAATAATTCCTTATCAAGTCAACCTTCCATCCTAGCCAGATTTCGAAGGTCTCCTACAAAGGCCTACACATCCTCAGTTGCCTTACCAGAAGTCGGAGCAATTAAACTTGCTGCTGACAAATCCATACCCCGTTGTAATGATTGTGATTCTGACAACCCATGTAATTTTTTATCATCTGCTATTAATTGTGCTACGTTTTCTACCAATACGTGTTCTGCTTCTGGCTCTGACACACCCCTTGACTCTAGTTCTGTCGAAGCTTTCTCCTTGCCAACACTCATATTGAGAATTAATATTCACAAAACAAGAAACAAAATATATTAATTCTTGTGTCTAATCATGAGCCATTTATATTCCCCGCATTGCCTAACCATATACCCCTAATGATAACATGTACAACATTTTACTGGAACTGATTCCTGTGCTGCATGGTGCTGTGTGGTCCTCAAGGTTAGACTGTGCGCATCTAATAGGCACTAATCAATCATAACTTCCATTAACTCTAAAACTAGACAAATCCACTGATTCTCTACTTTTATAAAATCTAATTTAGAAAACGCACAACTCTCAAATCTTTTCTGCAAGACTAAAATACAATCAAAATTGTTTGGACTCACTGTACAGCAGGTTATAATTACAGACGTTGCTCTAAAAAGGCGACGTAAATGATCTGACACCAGTATTAGATGACCCAGGATTGTCACCAGTGAAGGGCGAAACGAGATGTCAGGACGACAGGCGATTTGTTTAGTTAACTTCTTTACTCTTGCCCTCAGCCGTTCTACATCAGGAACAGCCTGGTGGACGCATCAAGTGATCTCTCCAGCAAGCGGGCATCTCTCTGTTCTGCTGGCGGTTAATTTCTTGACTCAGGGTGGACTGCTCAT
Organism: Schistocerca piceifrons; assembly: GCF_021461385.2. NCBI lineage: Eukaryota > Metazoa > Arthropoda > Insecta > Orthoptera > Acrididae > Schistocerca > Schistocerca piceifrons. The sequence goes on from NC_060141.1 coordinate 331,436,521, forward strand.
CCTGTGGTCGAACAGCAGACCCTGTACTACATTCTGTGATGTCGCTGTGAGAGTCATAGGCTTGTGGTGTAGGCTGTGAAACTGAATGAGAATATCTTAGTACACGAATGGCTGAGTGCTTATACGCTACAGACTACCTTCGTTTAGGGCTTAAGGCACATACTGTGGTGTCACCGCCAGACACCACACTTGCTAGGTGGTAGCTAAAATCGGCCGCGGTCCATTAGTACATGTCGGACCCGCGTGTCGCCACTGTGTGATCGCAGACCGAGCGCCACCACAAGGCAGGTCTCGAGATACGATAGAGCACTCGCCCCAGTTGTACAGACGACATTGCTAGCGACAATACGGACGAAGCCTTCCTCTCATTTGCCGAGAGACAGTTAGAATAGCCTTCTGATAAGTCCATGGCTACAACCTAGCAAGGCGCCATTAGCCTTACCTAGTTTGAGAGTTAGCGTATAAATGTCTCAAGAAGAACGTTGTAGACCAACAAAGAATAAAGTTAAGTATATTCCAAAGCTACGTATTTTCTTGATGGCAGTTATAACGTATCCTGTTCCAGACTTGATGCCAGTCGGAGTGTGTGTACGCGTGCCTTTCGGCTCCCTTCTCAGTGTGGCGTAACTAGCTTGTTACGCCACAACACATACTCTAAACGCTTCCATGGTTACAAGTGAGGAAACACTTCCCTCCTTCTGGTAGCATACTGCAGCATCAACTGTTGCTACAACGTACCCACCTGGCTCTGCTTCACAACGTCTGTCGGCTGTGTAATGCTTCTCAAGACATAAAACTCTTGTCTGCCTGCAGCTGGCCCTGTTGCAACTCACTTCCGCTATGGCCTACTTTGAGACCAAATACGGTCGATACGACACTTGACACATGCACGAATTTTGTGGAATAATCTGGAAACAACTGCTGTTAGGGGTTAACAATCTGTGGCATGGGTCTGGACTCACGTTCGTTTCAGTTACTGCTGGGGGTAGAATTTTGTTTGTAACAAGTAGGCACTGCTACGTTGGTGTTAAATGCTATCTCTGTTGATAGTAACTAAAAGTATTTGACTGTATACAAAAACTACATGCAAAGGATTATAACACTGGAGTTACAGTCATTTCCGACGAACGGTGTTCCATAAAATCCAGACGTTATAGAGGAAAACGATTATCAGATTTCAAATCAGCATGAAACACTCAACTACAAAATGTAAAAGAGTTTGAAATAACTAAAGCTCGTTGAAACAACTAATTACGTGGAACATAAGTGATATTCTATAATACGCAGGAAAAGTATAGCTTTGACATACCAGATAAATATATTCGGTGTGTTTGTAACACCATAGCTTAGATACTACATACCTTTTGTAGATTCAGTTAGCTTTCTATTTTGTTCAACATCCCATTGTTGAACTTATGTAATTAGTGTATGATTAATTCGATACTGTAATGAAGTGTAATCTATGTAATACGCACAATATGAGCAAATGATGTTATGTCTTTCTCATATAATCTCTTTGGTTATCTTTGCGGTTGAATAATTTTGTTTAAATAATTTTTTTGTAGAAAGGGCAATATGTGCAAATGTTCTGTTTTATTTAATATGTTTGGTTGCTGTTATGTAAACTGCTGACCTTCACTCAGGGTACTTAGTTATTTCAGATGTAAAAGGTGTTGTGGTTCCCCTCGGGAACGGAACTTCGTAGCGCGCGCAAAATGGTTGGCATGGATAAAATGGTGGAATCAAGAGTCAGTCGAGGACGAGCTACCAAACTGTCAACTGCTCATGTAAAAATTGTATATTGTGCTGGTGCCGAGAGAGGCTTTCTGTGCCGCTTTCCGATGCCTCGGATGGCTGGATAAAGAGCTGGAACTATTCTTGAATTGATATCTATCATCGCCACCAAGAAATGATAGAGTCCAGTAATTCTACCTGCAAATCCACCTACCAAAATGCAGTCGCCACCGCATTGCGCAATCACTGAAAAGGAACCAAGGAATATTATAAATGTATGGTGAAGGATTAGCTCATCGGATGTTTTAGTGTGCACAAATATAAGGTAACTTATACTCGAACTCTTACACATACCTTGATTTTTTTATCCCAAGTCACACAAACACTTAGGGTCCTTCGCACGCTAAAATGATCACCGAATGTCCTTATTGAAAGAACATTAAAGCTCAGTGTTTTAGCAGAACTGAGTAATATAGTAAATACTGCTTGCTGAAAATATTTTTTTCTATTAAAACTGCTTATTAAGATTTTGTTGCCAAGTTGTAAAGTGAAAGTTCTCAGAACATAGGCTTATAAAGTTTTGCTTAGTAAATGATTACAGTGCAGTCTGTTGAAAATCAACCAAAGGTGAGCTATTGTCTCATAACCACATCAAGTTGTGTTCTACTGCGGTAAAAGTTGAAGGTTACATGTTCATACTTGTTAAGGCCTTGTTTCTTTAGAGTATTGAAGGTGTGTTTAGTATGTTCTGCTACAGTGGTCAAGATGAAGGGCCCCCCTCCGCTGAAAGTAGTTCAAAAGCACAAAGTTACTTAATTATAGCAAGTTTCAGTTACTCTTGCTATTCAAGTGAAATTTTGTACAATATTGGGCTCCTTTTGTGTAATAAAAGTGCATATTAATGGTGTAACAAGATCAACATTTAGTCTATTGTGCTCATGCTAGATAACGATTAATAGAAAGAGCACTATCTATGAAAACAATAATTTCTTTATTCAAAAGACAGTGAGAAGTAATCTGTTAGTGAATTCCATTTAATTTTCATTCTAAGTAGAAAGGTGTTTAGTAGTGAAAGACTTAATCTATGCACAGTAACTAAATTTGCTGTGGACCATATACATATTTCATGTCAGACAGGAATTTGTTTGAAAAGTAATATTAAATCTATGTCCAATTTACGATTCTACAGTGAATATTAATAGTAACGTTATTGGGACCGTTCAGTTTGACTAAGTCCTCAAGGTATTAGTGTGTTTTGTTATCTATTATATTTATGAAAATAGTTTGTTCTGATCTGGTAGCTCCAACCTTAACGTGAACATACTGTATTCAGGTGCCAGAGTTCATTGTACTCGCGTATGGCAAAGTATAGGTTGTGTTAAAGTTACTCATACCTAGTTTCTTGAACAAGAATGTAAATCATTATCTTGCCTAATTAGGCTGGCAACCGTTTTCTTTATTCTTTGAACAGTGTAGATATATAAAATATTGTTTGTTACTGTTTAAATATTTACGTATTTTGACTTTCACTTCCTATAAGCCACCTCCGTTAGGTACAACACGGTCAACATAACAAAATTCCTCTCAGAGGGTAACACTGCTCTGCTTCCTTATACTATAATTTCTTGAATAAAAATAATTTCACTATACGAACCGCCGCCAGCTTTGAGGTTATAGTATAACAGTAGCGGACGTTAGTGTTATATGTTGTCTTCAACTGATCGTCAGCATTCCGTAACACTCCCACACCAGCTGTCAGTAGCCTCCTCGGACACAGGGAGAAGCGCTACATTATGAACAGTGGCCACGTAGCCTAGTCCTTTGTTCGTGTTGCAAGGGCACTTTCCTGTGGCGAACTCGCTGGGGCTTTGAGGTGCTGTTCGGGTTATCACAGCAAGCTCTTGGAACGCGGTTGACCGCGTTTCTACTGAAGCTGTTATTCTTTTCTTTCTTTCAGTTGCTGTTCTTCCCCCTTCAAAGAGACCATGCCTGCATCTTAGATCTGGCTTTGCCGTAGCCTTTTAGCTCCTTTTACTACCTTTTGATCTGTGGTGTAACTAGCTTTGAAGACAACTACAGCTGCCAGCGTAACACTTCACAGACAGCTCGTGAATGATCTGCGATCTGTTAGAAAGGGATGAAAGAAACCTCTCATCTACGAAACGTCTGACTGGAGGTAGATGGAGATGGACGGACCGTGATCATTGCAAAGTAACCGTCCCTGCGTTAGCCTCAATACAGAGAAGTCACGGAAAATCTAACTCTGAATGGTCGGACATGAGTTCGAAACACGCTGCTTTCAAATACGAAACTTTCGGGTTAATGACTTTACCGCGTCACTCTATGTGTAAAGAAAAAGAATCATTCAGTGGAAAAAATAATTCAATGTTGTAGTGCATACACACAGGCAAGAAATCATAAGAATATCCTGAAACAGCGATCCTCAGTGAAGAAAGTACCGTTTGTATTGTATTTTCAAAACAATGTAATATGAACGATCACGTAAATATAACAGTGAGGAGCGCAAATGACAGACACATATGTATTGGAAGAAAGCAAAGAGGTCTGTTACAGAATCCACGTTCGACCAGGTTCTGAATATTGTGCGACGATAGAGGACTGACGAGGATTAACAGGAGACTTATGAAGAATCAAAGGAGGCTCTCGAGTGGTCGTTCCCTGTTGGGATTTCCGTTGGTCATCGTTACAGTGTGACAGCAATTCTCAACGAACTGCAGTCGGTGATGCTACAAGAGACATTCTGCACATAGCTTAGCGACTTTGTCTGTAAGTAATGGGACTCCATGTTCCAGAGTGATTCAATAAAGAAATTACATCCTCTATGCTTAAGAACTACGAAAGTAGATCTAGAAAAAACCGCGAGTGATGCTGTTAGTTTTTCTCCTCGCTTACCATCCGCGGATAAACTATAGAAAATGATCCTGGCATTATTCCAACTTCAAATGTCGGATTGTTCCTTTTTTGGTTAAATTGTGAATCTGCAGATTGCCAACGAAATTATAGACTGAAGCAATGAAGGTAAGTTATTGCTGTGTCAGGTTTCATAAGGCCGTGCGGTAGGTAGCAACAGACCACCGTGTCATCCTCAGCAGGTAGGTGTCACTGAATGTGGATATGAAGGGATATGTGGTCATCAATACACTCACACAGCCGTTATCAGTTTCCGTGACCAGAGATTTCATCAAAAGATTGAAAAATAAAATTAAGTAAGTTTGATAGCACATTGGAAGATTAATCACACTAAGACCAAAATAATGTAAACTCAGTATTCTGATATCAAAATGCTTGTGATTATGATCAAGTTACATAAACGCTTGAAAAACTGATGTACTTATGACAATTGAAAATAAAGAGATTGACGCTTAATCTAATAAACAACTGGTTAAAACTGACCCTATGTTCAAAATTAAATTCGCAATGAACCTTAAACGGGAAGTCTATAACCAGTGCGTACTGCTTGTACTAACTTACGGAAGTAAAAATGGGTATTACAAGCTCATACAGTTCAAAACCTGAAGGATGTCCAAAAAGTAACGGGAAGTTCTATGTCAAGCTTAACAAGACGGGGCATGGATACAAATAAGAGGAAATATGTGCGTTCAGTACGTGATGACTGTTACAAGACTGACGAGGAGATGCGATGGGCATATAACGATATGAAACTATGGGAGACGGCCTGAGGAGATCCTTTGTTGAATTTCCTTCGTGGACGGCGACCTGATTAAATGCGGTTTGACTTATAACACTTATGGTCACATCATAATATATGGACTCTGCTAGTAGAGGCCTACAGCCAACACTGGATGTGTGATGATGATTCTGCCTTCGGAAAGTGGATGAAGACATAGCTATTACAGGCGTTCTACTGTGCGTATGATTACAATGTTACAATATAGTTCATGTTTGGAGAGAATGTCTTAGACAACAATTACAGTACCTCGTATAGTTTCTTGGAATTGCTTTACTGCTTTTAAATCGTTCTGTGGGATTTAAATAATTGTCGAATGTCTCAGAGGCAAACAGTGTTCCGAGTTGCTTTTATTTCCTGTATCAAATCGTCAAAGGCTATTACAGATAACACAGACTGGAAGAGATACCGTCCCGTGGTCTCTTACACATATACAACAACAGAGAAGTTTGGTGACCATGAAAACCAGAGAAATGACCAATTATCTTGCAAAGCACGGTAGGTAGTTCAAAGAGTGTTTACCCAGTGTAATGTTCTAAGCTTTTGTGAGGGAATAAATGTGTTCCACCAACTAACGACAGTGTTTTACGCTTTAGTTAATATAAGGGAATGGTGAGCAAGTGTGGACCGACGTGTTATTTGAGTGCCCGTTTGAGTATAGAATGCCTGTGCCACACTAACGAAATATTATTCCTTCCGATTGAAAGGTCCGTGTAATAGGAAGCGAACTCAGTAACAGTAGATACTTTTTATGTGATTTTTAGTATTTATATCAGTTTAAATCAAGTTGCATGTATATTTGGCATGCGAGAGCAGAGAGAAAGAGAGATCTCTCCATGTGTCGTAAACAGTCTTCCGTTTGTTGCGTGTACTTTGGCTTTCGTGTTAGTCAGAGATGCCACGTCAGTTCTGTTCGGTAAGACAAATGACTGTAGAGCCGTGCAAAGTCAGTGACCATTAGTCAAGTGGGATATCTTACGCTCAGGTGTAGAACTCTTTAGAGCAGAAGAGGAGAGCATAGGGCCGCTGAAATAGTCTCGTGGAAACACACAAGGAAGACGAGTCGCAGATGTTGCCTGTGATGGACTCCACCGTCACCGCAGCTCAAGTGTCTTGAGTGATACGATGCTTTCGTGAATTAATTTTCACTTTTGTCATCGACATACTTCATTACAGTTTCATTGCTGCAGTCATTTTAATTCATGAAGTTGGTAGTTAAAGCCTCACGAGTTAGGCATCTTCAAAGCTCGCGTAACCTTCAACAACTATTCAGTTTTAATATTACCTTGCTTGTTTATCTCATAAGGGCTTTGCCTTGCAGTGTTTTGTATGCCTCCGGCTATACGATGTTTCCTAAATTAGCTTTCCAAAACGTTGGTTGGAGGTTCTTGCCATGTTCATTTGTGTGAATTTATGGACTGTTATTGTGGCCACTTTACCACCACGTATTTCGTGATTATTTGCGAATTTGCAACATAGAAACGTGTGATCTATTCGTAACTACCTGGAGAGAAAATTCTTGGCAAATTCAATATTTTGCGTACAACACTGACTGATTATTAGTGAGTCAATGGTTGTCTGGAGAGTGATTTACAAACAGAAAGTGGGGGGTGGGGGGGGAGCCAGCCAATGTGCAACTGTCCACTATAAGTTTCGTGTGCCACAAAATTTTTCTGAGTCGACAGCCAGTTTAATTAAAAGTGGGAAAATTTTAAAAGAACTGAATTAATCACTGAGTTGGTAGGCACAACTTAAGTGTTAATATTAATAAAAATATCGAAGTGAATATATCGAGCATATGGGAACAATTTAAGTAGAACAGTTAAATCAAATAATTCAGAGCAAGCAGGAGCTTAAGCCGCAACAAAAAGAATAAGGTAATCAAACAATGTCTGCAAATATAAGGTCTACCTTTTACGGTTCTGAAACACCAGGTGGGATGTATTAAAAATAATCTTACAAAAGCGGACAGGTTTGTCTGAAAAACAGTCATCACACTTTAACATAGTTTATTAAAATAAAACATCACATTAAAAATTGAGAAAATAATTTTTATTATTATATTGGGTGCTGTGGTACATTGCTGTGATAAATGAAAAGGAAATCTTCGGCACGCAAGGGAAAAGTACACACGATCATACATGATTCATACAGAAGAACAGAGATAAAAATCATTTTTCAATCACAGTAAATCAGAGACTCAGAGGCCCATCCCTGTCGCTATGACTGAATCATTGTGAATACGAATACTGTGAAGCACTTTCCGACAAAGAAATTTATGTGCATCACCATGCACATGAAAATAAGCTGCGGTGTGAAACGTCCGCGATTGCCGTTGAATATTCACGAACAAAGCAAAATTACTAATAGTCGTAAAAACTTCAAGAACACAAATGTAAACCGCATGACGCAAATAGGAATAAAATATCATACAGAATTAAGAATAAAACAAATCCAAGATGGTCCTGAAGTTCCACACGGTGAAATTACCGCCATGTGGCATGAACAAAGCTACACAATCCTAAAACTGAAACGAAATGAAAAGTAGAAGAAATAAAACACATACATACGGGGAAAGTTCACACGTACATTGCAGTGAAAAGAGAAGACAGACAACCGACGTTTAAATCTGTGTTGGAGTAACGAACTTGCTACACCACATGTTCTTATTACATAAAGCGAGGATCGCAAAAACTGAAATACAGAAAATGTACTCGTGACTACACTCTGAAAAATATAAGAATTCGATTACGAAACATCATTTATAACAGCTACACAACATTACACATTAATACATTCACTAGCGCTTCACTCAGCAAGGTCCAGTCCCAAGTGACGAGAGCACGATCTCCCTGCAACGAATTTACCCAAGGTAACTGGAGGAGACCAGAAGGGTCCCTTCCGCCACCAACTTAACTACTGTCGAAGGACTACCGAAAGGGTACAAATCTGCCTTGATTGAGAAAGCTGCGTTGTTTACAATGTTGCTACCACAGCAGACAGCCATATGCTATAGAGCTACCATATATGAGACAAATTCTACGTGCACACTCACTCAAGCAGTCATACAGACGATAAAGGAAGAAACGAAATTTCGGAGCACAAAATGTAGGTAATGAACATAGGATTAGATGCTTACTGGAGAAACTGATACTTCCGTGTGATTGTGTACCATTGAATGTCGACGAACACGAAGTATAAAACTAAATTATAAATTACGAAACACAAGTTAAATAGTATGAAATGAATCTAACAGAGACGTTTCAACGTGCTTACTAATTAGTCCCAAGTCCTATTCACCACGTAGTCGTTAATAAACTCAGAATGCTCTCTGATACCGTATGGGAACTTCAGTCAGTTTGGAGGTGTTTTTGTTTTGTTAATTGTGGGAAAGGAATGTATGGAAAACACTGTCAAGGAGAAGGGACAAGATGACAGGGCTCGTATTAAGACATAAGGGAATAACTTTCATGCTACTAGGGAGAGATATAGAGGGCAAGAACAGCAGAGAAAACTGAGATTGAGATATTTCCAGCAAATAATTGAGAACATAGGTTGCAAGTGCTACTCGGAGATGAAAAGGTTGGCACGGGAACATAATCTTTAACAGACCGGGGCGCATCAAACCAAAGACAGACGAAACAAAAAGGGAAACTGAAGCCTTTCTTACTATTACGTGTTGTAGAGAATTGGAACTGATACGCAAATGACAAATTAGGTCCCCCCACACTGGGTGCGAAAACGTAATAAATTAAGATTGGTATGCTAACAAGGTACACCCAGCATTAAGTGCAAAAATATTGTAAATTCATATTTGATGAAATTAATGTATGTGAATTAGGTCACAATGAAAACAAATTGACTGAAAGATTAATATATGGGAACATTTACGTTTATTATTATAGCAAAAACACAAATATATACTAACGGCCGATATTAATGTGCACACGTACGACTCAGTAACTGGGCAACAGGTGAGGAGTAAACTATCTCGTGTCATCAATTTTTGCAGTCAGTTTTGCACGAAGGTATGTGCGGCAAATGCGATGTTTGTATGACGCGTCGATTACCCCTTGTCAAGTCTGTGTCCGTTGGCTGATAGCCGGTAGACTTCATCTTCCGTACTAAGCGCCTCTTGTTCAGTGCCCAAGTGGCAAACTCCTTCCTTCTTCCACGTTGACTGACCGTCAGCAGTCTTTGTGTCCGACATGGTGTTATTGGTGCTCTCAGTGACTATTGTCTGTGATAATTATATCAGAAAGAAGGCATTAATATATCTGGAAGCTGACGTCAGCTAGGCAGTGTTGCTGGCTGCATAAAGATACGAGCATGGGATTGTAAGGAAGGTCAGTTCAACATGGAGTGGAACATGAGTATGATACAGAGTGAAGACAATTGGAACGAACACAGGAATCTGACTCAAAACCTGAAAACGGAGTCTACGACAGATTGGCATGTCTCCAGGTGGCAACCTCACTGTCTTTCTCCTCCAGTCAGATTCCTCTTTCTCTGCAGTGCTAATTCACTGACAGACCGATGGCTCACTGAATGATCTCATTGCACATTGACTGACCAACCGATGCTTCTTCTAACAGATCACTGACTGACAGACATTTCGTTGCTTCTATTTGGCATTTCTGCTAGTCGTCTCCCCACTCCGTCGCGCAGAGCGCTAAATTCTCCGTCAAACTTTCTTTCTCATTGGTGGACTTCATTTGCAATCCCACCCAATGAACGATCGGTGCTGTGTAATGATCCTTCCTACTCTCCATAGGGGGTGAAAAATTTTTTATCCTGTGAGGCCGGTGTGTGACGGTGGAAATCCCACGTCATTCTCAAGGTGGACCCTTGTTGCAGCTACTATCGGCGTTAGCCGCAAGTTCTCAAGCGAACTGCAAACCGCTACACATTGCTTTAACTGTTTGTCTGCTTACCTCACTTGTCAAGAAAGCAGCGACCCTTTAACGACAGATTTGTCATGACTATGCATGTGCTTCGTTCAAGTGTCCCCAGGAGTTTGTGACTCTGTGTCATCCGTCTTACTGTTCGACATACTTTAAATGGAGCAACACTTTCGGAGTGAAGCAAAGACTTCAATAACGTCGCCGCTGTCTAGATTTTGGTAAAGTTACAGGTTCGGGTTGTAGTTTGAAGAGTCCCCTCTAGTCCTGAGTGCCTAGCGACGAACTATCACAGTGAAGAATGTTAGAAAGCGACGGAGTCTAAAGGGTCACTTTACAGTTTCGTCTGTACATCGCGTAATTTCCGTTGTTAACTCGAATTTTTAAAATACACATTTGAGTAAATAACAGATTTAATGAGTTTTTCTTAGAGCTTTCCTGTTGTAATGTTCTTTTTTTAAAGAAAACTTTATAATAATCTTACGATTACGTTGAATGAATGTCTGCACTGAGGAATGGATATAAAGCTCGAATTATCGTGTAGCGTGTTGTAACTGCAAGTGGTGTACTTACACTGTGTTATTCTTAGCGAAACTTAATACGAATCGATTGGGCAATGGAACTCCCAATACCAATAAAGAAATACAGTCACTGTAAAATATATTCAGCACCTTAGGCACTGCATCATATGGCCCTGTTCAAAACTAATAACTTTGGTCCCTGTGTAAGTAATAAATTACATCGTCTTACCTCTAAAGCAGCATCGGTGGAAAGAGATTTATTCTGGTCTCTCACAAAAAATATAAATATGCTAGATACAGTCTCAGCGATGTGCAGTGCTGGGTGTAACACTTTGAAATGCGCATGAATTTTTTTTGGCTGATGAATGAAACCATTTATGAAAATACAACTTATTTGAAAAACATATGATCTGGGCATGGAGGCAGTACTGATTGTGATCAATATTACTAACATTGATTTGTTGTAGCAAAATTATATTGCACATTAATTTTGTCTTTTCAAAAACATCTGACAATTTAAGTGACATTATTCACAATTGATTCACCACAATGAGATTTAAACAACAAGTATTTTCTAACTTCATTAATCCAACATACATGTAAATCATCAAATTACATATAGCTCCGTTAACAAATCTTAGAAGCATTACAAAAATGAAATATCTAACTATCCTTCTTATTAAAACAGCTTACGCACATTCTGGGGTTACTCAACAATTATAAATTAGCAACCAGCTCATCTATGCTAACGCGCTGTCAAAAACAAAAATCATAATTATTTAACATTTTTACCTTGCTTTCATGAAGACTTCTGCTTCCAAGTTCAACAATACTGACATACCTTCATTAATCTAACTCTTGGTGGCTTCACACAGCACACCACAAAAACTGCCTACTCAGTCGCCTTTCGCTCACAGACAGCTACCTACAACTGTGCGCCTAGGGCTCTCTTACTCCAACAATGAAATAATCTCACACCAGAAGCAGTATCTCTGTGTCTGCGGTCTTACACACTCAGCGATATAAAGCCCATCAAAGACATACATCGTTTATAAAATCATATTCGGGTGCCATATACAAATGTGCCCCAACGGACCTTTCTCCGTGTTCTTGAATGCTTTGTAAGGGGGCGAACAATGACATGTACTGAACATGGGTGGCCTTCGTTTAAAGTATTTCGATCATATACTTTGTTGCGTGTTCTGTTTTATCAACCTGCAGATTACTTTCACACTTATTCGTCAAATGTCATCTATGTCTACAGTTTCGATTTTTTTTTCTTCTTCTTAAAACAGACCTCCTCTCTGAATATTAAGATCTTTTGTCCGTAGAGTACAACGTGATATGCAGTAAGGGATGCAAAGGTTATGGTGACCGTGTGGTCGGGACAAAGATAGCCCATTGCACGTTCTGGGGTTACTCAACAATTAAAAATTATCAGCCAATTTATCTATACTAAGGCGCTGTCAAAAACAAAAATCATAATTATTTAACACACCAAAGTTCTCTTTCAGCTTTATGCTCCGGTATGATGCGCACTGCGAGCAAGATTACAGGTGCGTGCAAATTATCCGCTATCTACACAGGGCGCCTAGCCTGTTTAAAGCTTGTTTGGATACCGAATAATAAAGCAGGCTGTGTAGTTGTCTTCAACGCAGTTAGCAATGTAATCTGTGCATTTTTGTTTCAATAACAGTAAATTAATTCTTTTTCGTTTAAATATTCATCACAGAGAAATGTATATTCATTATAGCCACGTGTGTGTCCGTTACCAGTCCGTTGCGCTTGCTTATTGATTATCAGTCAGTTCCGTTGAATATCTGACATTAGTCACATATGCTTAACTAATCAAGATTAGTCACATGTGCTTTCTCATTGAATCAGTCAAATGTGTTTCCGTATTATTACTCAGATGTGCATAAATACCAATCTTAATCAGTTACAACTACAACCTAAGTAATTTTTCACGATCACAAAACACTAAAGTTACTCCCATGATACTTGTCGCATTTGTTAACTACTAATGTGTCCAGTAACCTAGTGGCACATTTATAGTGAGAATTAACATGAAATTAACACAAACGTTCATTGTGTCTTGGTTCTCAGATCGCATAATTGAAATATTCTTACTGAGTAAGATGAAACAATCAACATAAGAAACAGAGTGAGTCATCGACATGAAGGTGAACCGCTGCACGATCGATAGCTCGCGCCACGTCTCCTGGACTTCCAAGTTCGTCAGGCTGAACATCTTCCGGACACGAGGGACGTGCATCTGGAACGGGAGTGGACACATTATTCCTTTGACCGACCAGTTCTGGAGACGAGCGGTGGCTTGTCATCCATACATCTCCTGACAGCTCCAAGTTTTGCCACTCTTTGTCATCGCACAACGGCTTTTTATGCTCGATGAACCACTTTTTTAGTTCGTTGCTTCGATACCGAGGCCGCGCGGCACCTGTAAAGACCGATCTCGCTCCCCGACGTGTTGTTGTTGTTGTGGTCTTCAGTCCTGTGACTGGTTTGATGCAGCTCTCCATGCTACTCTATCCTGTGCAAGCTTTTTCATCTCCCAGTACCTACTGCAACCTACATTCTTCTGAATCTGCTTAGTGTATTCATCTCTTGGTCTCCCTCTACGATTTTTACCCTCCACACTGCCCTCCAATACTAAATTGGTGATCCCTTGATGCCTCAGAACATGTCCTACCAACCGATCCCTTCTTCTGGTCAAGTTGTGCCACAAACTTCTCTTCTCCCCAATCCTATTCAATACTTCCTCATTAGTTATGTGATCTACCCATCTAATCTTCTGCATTCTTCTGTAGCACCACATTTCGAAAGCTTCTATTCTCTTCTTGTCCAAACTATTTATCGTCCATGTTTCACTTCCATACATGGCTACACTCCATACGAATACTTTCAGAAATGACTTCCTGACACTTAAATCAATACTGGATGTTAACAAATTTCTCTTCTTCAGAAACGCTTTCCTTGCCATTGCCAGCCTACATTTTATATCCTCTCTACTTCGACCATCATCAGTTATTTTGCTCCCCAAATAGCAAAACTCCTTTACTATTTTAAGTGCCTCATTTCCTAATCTAATTCCCTCAGCATCACCCGACTTAATTAGACTACATTCCATTATCCTTGTTTGTCCGACGTGAGCGTGATAAATTGTAAGCGGTTCACTTTCTGCGCATGTTTGTGCCCTGATGCTTTTATATCTGATTCGGTTCAGCGTTTTTGTTTTTGTTGCTTGTTCCTGTGTCTTCCCAGACGATTTGAGGAGCATGTCGCTCGTATCAGAATAAAACAGAGTATGAGTAAGACTCTCACTCTGCAGCGGAGTGTGCGCTGATATGAAACTTCATGGCAGATCAAAACTGTGTGCCGGACCGAGACTCGAACTCGGGACCTTTGCCTTTCACGGCTGATATGAAACGCACACTCCACTGCAGAGTGAAAATCTCGCTCTGGAAACGTACCCCAGGCTGTGGTTAAGCCATGTCTCTGCAATATCCTTTCTTTCAGGAGTGCTAGTTCTGCAAGGTTCGCAGGAGAGCTTCTGTAAAGTTTGGAAGGTAGGAGACGAGGTACTGGCAGAAGTAAAAGCTGTGAGTACGGGGCGTGCGTCGTGCTTGAGTAGCTCAGACTGTAGAGCACTAGCCCGCGAAAGGCAAAGGTCCCGAGTTCGAGCCTCGGCCCGGCACACAGTTTTGATCTGCCAGGGAGTTTCAAAACAGCTGATATTTGCTAATGGACACAGAATTGTTATTTGATTGTGTGCTTCGTACGATGTGCAGTAGATTGCTAAGTCGCTTTCTCTAGTTATTTTGAGCCAACAAGCACTGCGCCTTACCGAGGCAAATCTTGTTACACCTATTTTGGTGGTTATACTTCCAAGCCAAGCCTGTCTTTACGTAGGTGAGATTCGTTAGCCAACCGTTGGCGCGTTCCATCTACGTTTTTCGTCCCGCGCGACGGCTTAGGCTTCACCGTTTCCGCTTCGTGGCATCAACTGAAGCATGATCTCGGCTAGCCGCTGAACTTATTTCCTATCAGGCGTATGTGTATGTGATTGTCATGGATAGTTACCTTACTATCTTTTAGCGACTTTTCACGATTGTTTTGTCTGCGCTGCCAGCGTGTTATCTCATAACTTAAATTTTACTCGATTCATTTAAAATGTATTTCTTTGTTCATCCGTTTGTCATCGTATGTTTGTGCCTGGTAGCGTGTTTAAATTGGTTGCCTAGAAAAGGACTATCGTGGTGAGAAGCGAATTGGGTTTGCCCTTAGCAATTTAGGGTCCGTTCGTCTGAACGACGTTACCCGACGCATAGAGATTTCATATAAGGAAGCTTGAATTGTTTTGTTTCCATTTAATTAACTCCCTTTCTGATAAACCTGAATTACTTGCTGTATTTTAGTTACACATTCTAAAGATCTATGTGGCATACCATTTTTGAATACTGTTTTCTTACAACCTTTGAAGAGATTGTTATATAACTTGACTTGGTGAAACAATATCTTGCTTCTATTGTTGAAATTTGATGTCAATGCTACAACAATAGTAACGAGTGGCACAAAAAATTTGTACAGTTTTCGGAAGAGAATAGCGTTTGTTGTATATTTAAACTTTCATAGTTTATGTTCCCATTAAAGTTGAGAACAAGCATTTTAATTAACACTATAACATTTGTTATTTGATCTCACTGAAATATTTGAAAATTTCGTTGATCAGCTATCAGTAATTGTCAGTAGATTGTTTTATAGTCGTCTTTCCACAGGGTGTCTTGATGCGAATGATGTTCAATTTTCATTTGGCCCGGTCCTTCCATTCCCAAGCAACCTTACGGCAGTAGCCCTATACCCCGTACAGGGCCAGCGTTCCATACATACTTCGACAATTTCTTATCAGCGAACCAGCAATACGTCTGCATATCTAAGCCAACATCACAGTAGCAAATAACAATCACTGACTTGTCGCAAAACTACATCCAAATGAATACTTTTCTGTAGACATCTATTTGATGTACACATTGTAACGTTCTTTGCCAACGAATATAAAATGAGTAATGCTTGTGTTTTGACAATTTCCTGTGTGATGTGTTGTTGAGCTAATGGTGTGCTTAATCAGTTTTACTGTAATCCAAGAAAATTATACAACATAATATGGAAAACCAATAGTCAATGCCCATAATGAAACCAATTCCTCTAAAATTTATCCAGTCTCATGTGTACAGAGTTCTATGGCCCTGTACAATGAACTGACAAAATTCCCTGTCAAAATAAACAATGAAATAAATTCTCCTTTGCTCCAGAGCCGCAACAGATGTAATCTTAGTATTCTGTTCTCTCCACAGTAAGCACAGAAAATATTCAATCATGGCACAACGAAGTGCAGTGCTGGCCGTAAAATAATTCATACAAATAATATCAGTAGATTGGCTGATAAATGAATAACCTTGCACATGTACAGAAAAAACAGTAGATATTGGCTCAGTGCTCTGCAATGTTGCCCGCTCTGAAATTGTTACAAAAATTAATACTTTTCTGATCCTGGCACATAACATTCTTTTTCTTCTGTTTGAAAAATGATTTCCTTTAGGAAAATATTCATTGGATTTAAATAAACACGACATGGAAGAGGATAAAGTAATAGTAAGGGGATATGCTAAGACTGAATACTTCAGTTTGAATACTGTATTCGATATCAAATTTCCCCTTCACAAAATCTGACACGAATTATTTTACATTAACTTCAGAATTAGTGAACTTCTCAACTGTTCTACAGTTCTCACTTACTGTCGTAATCAAAAACACTTCGATTGGTACATGAGAAAAAGTGTGACATCGTTTTACAAAATAGATTCCAAAATTTAACTTCTCTGTATCAGGATTACAAGACACAAAATATTACAAATCGTATATACAGGGTGTTTCAAAAATGACCGGTATATTTGAAACAGCAATAAAAACTAAACGAGCAGCGATAGAAATACACCGTTTGTTGCAATATGCTTGGGACAACAGTACATTTTCAGGCAGACAAACTTTCGAAATTACAGTAGTTACAATTTTCAACAACAGATGGCGCTGCAAGTGATGTGAAAGATATAGAAGACAACGCAGTCTGTGGGTGCGCCATCCTGTACGTCGTCTTTCTGGCGTAAGCGTGTGCTGTTCACAACGTGCACGTGTGCTGTAGACAACATGGTTTATTCCTTAGAACAGAGGATTTTTCTGGTGTTGGAATTCCACCGCCTAGAACACAGTGTTGTTGCAACAAGACGAAGTTTTCAACGGAGGTTTAATGTTACCAAAGGACCGAAAAGCGATACAATAAAGGATCTGTTTGAAAAATTTCAACGGACTGGGAACGTGACGGATGAACGTGCTGGAAAGGTAGGGCGACCGCATACGGCAACCACAGAGGGCAACGCGCAGCTAGTGCAGCAGGTGATCCAACAGCGGCCTCGGGTTTCCGTTCGCCGTGTTGCAGCTGCGGTCCAAATGACGCCAACGTCCACGTATCGTCTCATGCGCCAGAGTTTACACCTCTATCCATACAAAATTCAAACGCGGCAACCCCTCAGCGCCGCTACCATTGCTGCACGAGAGACATTCGCTAACGATATAGTGCACAGGATCGATGACGGCGATATGCATGTGGGCAGCATTTGGTTTACTGACGAAGCTTATTTTTACCTGGACGGCTTCTTCAATAAACAGAACTGGCGCATATGGGGAACCGAAAAGCCCCATGTTGCAGTCCCATCGTCCCTGCATCCTCAAAAAGTACTGGTCTGGGCCGCCATTTCTTCCAAAGGAATCATTGGCCTATTTTTCAGATCCGAAACGATTACTGCATCACGTTATCTGGACATTCTTCGTGAATTTGTGGCGGTACAAACTGCCTTAGACGACACTGCGAACACCTCGTGCTTTATGCAAGATGGTACCCGGCCACATCGCACGGCCGACGTCTTTAATTTCCTGAATGAATATTTCGATGATCGTGTGATTGCTTTGGGCTATCCGAAACATACAGGAGACGGCGTCGATTGGCCTCCCTATTCGCTAGACATGAACCCCTGTGACGTCTTTCTGTGGGGACACTTGAAAGACCAGGTGTACCGCCAGAATCCAGAAACAATTGAACAGCTGAAGCAGTACATCTCATCTGCATGTGAAGCCATTCCGCCAAACACGTTGTCAAAGGTTTCGGGTAATTTCATTCAGAGACTACGCCATATTATTGCTACGCATGGTGGATATGTGGAAAATATCGTACTATAGAGTTTCCCAGACCGCAGCGCCATCTGTTGTTGAAAATTGTAACTACTGTAATTTCGAAAGTTTGTCTGCCTGAAAATGTACTGTTGTCCCAAGCATATTGCAACAAACGGTGTATTTCTATCGCTGCTCGTTTAGTTTTTATTGCCGTTTCAAATATACCGGTCATTTTTGAAACACCCTGTACCTAATCAACCTATAATTTAAATCTGATGTAAAATACTTGGTTCCTACATTCAAGTGTCAGTATTGAAAAATTGGCAAAATCCACACATCGTGTTGCTGAATATTTAAAGCTAAATATACAAAATACGCAGTACACAATGATTCAAAACTTGTTCACATCCTTCCACACTAATCGTTCTCTTAAGCGCAATAAGGAGGCCACGTTCTAACCAAGAAAAAAATCCGAAAACCTTAACACAATCTCCTCTGTATTTTACTGTTGGCATTACAAGTGACGGCAGATAACGTTCTGCAGGCATTCGCCAAACCAAACCCCTTCCATGGGATTATCGTAGGGTATAATGTGACTCATCTCTCTGAATCACTCGTTTCCAGCCACCCACCATTCAGTGGCGTCGTTTCCAGTAATTCGATGTTAAGTGGCGTCATTCTTTACGTTACGTCAAGCTTCCCTCAGTAGTTACTACAGAAATGTGTAACATATGCGGAGATGCTCGTCTGTTGTACCCATTTTTATTAACTCCCTAACAGCCTTGTCCTAGCTGGACTGGTGGCTGCACCTTGTAGCTCACGAGTGATTCGTTTCGCTGATTTCATTTGTTTTTTATTTAGTGACCACCCTCCACAGTGCTCGGCGGTCCCTCTACATAAGTGCATGAAGTCGGTCTGCTCATGGTTTAGCTGCGATTGTTCCTTCTCGTTTCCACTTCACAATCGCGTCACCAACAGCCGACTGAGGCAGCATTAGGGGGGTTCAATAATCCTTGATGGATTTTTTATTCGCTTAACCATGACTAGTCCACGTTCGAAGTCACTGACCTCTGCTAACCGATCTACTCTGCCGTTACTGCTTGTCTACTGAGAGTACTATACTGCCCGCCTCCTCTTATACTGGTCGGTCTGCCTCTCGTGATATCTAGTGATCAGTTCGGCATTCCAGAGGGGTCTCGTCATTTTAGTGTATGTTGCTATTGGGTTGTTTGCAGACGTATGCTGAGTACCGTACCTCTAGGAATTCTTGTCACATTTATATTGTTTTATTCGTAATTAAATTATTCAACAGCTTCATTACATTTTATGGGCCTCCAACAGTGGTTTCTTTTTCTCGAAATTGACCTAATTTTATTGTTTGCTTCACTTTCTTTGCGAGTTCAGACCAGTCCACGGTATCTATCCGTCGGATTTCTTCAGTGATTTTCTTCTTGTTGATTTCTAGGTATTTGGGATCCGTCCGGAAAACCTGTTTTACTGTTGTTCCCTATCTGTTTGGTTGAAATTTTATCTTGGTTTGGAGTAAATCGTGGTATGAGTCGAAGAATCAAAAATGGTTCAAATGGCTCTGAGCACTATGGGACTTAACTTCTGAGGTCATCAGTCTCCTAGAACTTGGAACGACTTGAACCTAACTAACCTAAGGACATCACACACACCTATGACCGTAGCGGTCGCGCGGTTCCAGACTTTAGCGCCTAGAACCACTCAGCCAACCCCGACGGCCGTCGAAGAATCCTCTCCAGGATTTTACACTGAGGACTTCTTTAGTGTTCCTCCTGGAAATACCATCAGTCTGGATTTCGACTGTTACTGGGAGATTTCCATACCTTTATTTCTGTTTGAGGTTCTGGAATCGTGTCGACGTAATTTTGAGATTAATATTTAGGCAGGAGCTTAAGACGAGGTCAACACTTTTACTGGTCTTATTGTGAGCTGTGTACGGTCCTGAGGCCCCCGGTGTTCTCTTTCTTTTCCTAACTGCCTACTGGAGTCATGTTGCAGAACCTAGACTACGCTTGGGTGTTTTGAACGTTACTTTTTCAGAACGTCCCAGAAGTTTTTTATCATGTGTGACTGTTTCCCACTGCAGTAATGTATTAGTGCATGCACTTTAATCTGTATATGTATTTAGAAACTAGTACATGCCGAGCACACGAAGACATAACGGATCCGATCCGAGCTCTCCAATGGCCCCATTAGAGCAAGCAATCAAAAGTGTAATGCGCAACGTCATATCCACTTAACACTTATGCAGGTGTCTCGAGAGTTATCGACCTTGTAGTAACCTATTCATTCAGTCACACGATATGAAACTGTTTTGGCGTTTACAGATTACTATCACAACGCTATCGCTGAAGTGGCTGATTGGAACAACTGAAGCGATAGAAATCACTAGCACCGCTATTGAAAGTGGTCCAGTCGCTGCCAGCAGAAAACACTGTATGTCATGGATTTAACATGTGAATAAATCCTAAGGCTGGGGCCACACGAGCAGAGTATGTACACAACGTCAGCTGCAGCTAAATGGGTGAGGCAGTGCACAAGAGGCGGAACGTCTGTGGCTGCGGAATTCCATCGCTTGCCAGTCGCATCGCCCATAGCGAGGCGGAAATCGCGTGGCGGCAACCTCAGTGCTAGAAACCACGAGAACCAGTTGAGCAGTTCACATGCGGGTTCGGCGGATGTGCAAAGATGGGCCAGCAGCCGACAGGCACTCAATGCTGGGGGGGAGTAGCCCGATCTTACAAAGGAGGTAGTGTTGCGTTCTCCATTTTTTGTCCATAAAGTGTCTTCCAGAATGTGTTCTTTAGACATAGAGAAAATCGACACAGATATGGAGACAAAGAAAGAGGCTCGTATTCGGGGCTTAAGGAGGGATGACTACAAGGACAGAAACATAGAAAATACGGCATGGCATCTGTTGTTGACTATTTCTTGATTTCGCAGAGCAATGAGGCAGAGAGAAAATCGGCTGGAAGGTTTTTCTTTTCACTTTCTCATCATTATAATGCTTTCAGTTAAAGGATCAGTCGGAACTGCAACAGAATTAGCGATTTAGTTTCCCCAAACAAATGGCGAATCTTTATTCTGAGATTCGTCAACAATGAAAACCTTTGAAAACCTCCTGCTTTCCTGTTATTGTTGAAATGTTACATCTTGCTTATATTTTTATATTATTTATTTTATTTTATTCGGTTTCAGAGAGATTCCATTTTAGCAGATACAATTATTCCACATAATGAGACAAACAGAAGATTGATCTGATCTGATTACTAAATATAAAACATAATTAAAAGAGTTGGGGAGTCAATGATGAACATTAGTCCGACTGCACATTAACAATGAAAACCACCACATTTTAACGTAAATGCCAATTACATAGATACATAATAAAACATAAATGAATGACCGATTAGAATCACACATCGGCGGCTGCATGCGCTATAATTTCTCACAAAGTGCGGCAAAGGATACTTGCTCCCACGCTTGTTTTCGGCAATAATGGTGTCGATTCTTTTGCGTCACATGAATTAAACCACATAATGGCCATGGATAATTACGTTATTGTAAAGAGCGATACACGACTAAAATCAGAAAATTAAACAAACCACATTCAATAAGCAATGCTCTAAAAACCGTTGCTGGATAGGACAATTTGGAAATTTGTGGTAACGACTATGGGACCAAACTGCTGAGGTCATCGGTCCCTAGGCTTACACACTAATTAAACTAACTTACGCGAAGGACAATACACACCCATGCCCGAGGGAGGACTCGAACCTCCGACAGGGGTAGCCGCACGAACCGTGACAAGACGCCCAAGATCGCACGGCTACCCCGCTGAGCAAAGTTTCTGGATAGTGCGATAGAGTCAATAGTATCAGTCTGTTTTATGTTTGGGACGAATTTACAGGTACGGCAACCAAAAATTACAACCAGTATAGAGCAACGAAATTACCAAATGGTTCTTGTAAAGGGGAAACAATAGTTAATATTTTCCCTCGTATAAAGCCTCAGATTTATACGCAACATTCCCACTGAAGGTGTGGGCAGTCTCATATTCTGGTCTTGCTTCTGTAAGGCGTTTCTAAGAGAGCGAAGTAATCTATCACAGCTTTAGAAATACGCTCTGAAGTAGATGAAAAATTTCCGTTCATCCTCCTGCAGCTTGTTTTAAAAAAATGTGAGAAGATTGTTCACTACTGGATGCAAACAGTAGATTCGGCATTACTTTCAGCCATACTGCCTCTGCTGCACAGTGTCCAGAATCCGCATCGACTATCATCTAAGAAAACGAGGATAAAAGCAAATTCAGTCTGCTTGCGTGGACTCCTCGCAGCTATGACGCAAACCGTGATTCTATAATAAACCTCGCCATGCTACCATGAACAGTGTATATCTTCTTTTGTGTTCTGAATTTCTTTTATTATTTAGTCGCAAGGTAAATTATCAGGTCGGCTTTACTTTTCTTTAAACTTCGTTAACAATAACAGTTAGTAAAGGTTTCGCAAAGAAAACTGTTAGGGTTGAAAACAAATAGGACAACAATACACAGCTAACTCTGCCACTGAATCTGCGAATGTCTGTCTCTGCCTGTACAATTAAAAATCTCTTAATGCAATGGTAGCATAAAGCAAAGAGAAACACGACGCACAACGAGCGACCATAGCCTCGATCGTGTTGTGACCAAACTCCAATACATACCGCTCGTTTATTTGGAATTAGAAAAAGGTATGGTTCTCCTTCCAGGCCGGCCGGCGTGGCCGAGCCGTTCTAGGCGCTTCAGTCTGGAACCGCGCGACCGCTACGGTCGCAGGTTCGAATCCTGCCTCGGGCATGGATGTGTGTGATGTCCCTAGGTTAGTTAGGTTTAAGTAGTTCTAAGTTCTAGGGTACTGACGACCTCAGATGTTAAGTACCATAGTGCTCAAAGCCATTTGAACCATTCTCCTTCCAGCGTTAAAAACAATAACAAAGAAGTTATGCTTATCCATCACGGATATTTTAGAGCCCATGACTTGAAAGTA
Organism: Schistocerca piceifrons; assembly: GCF_021461385.2. Classification (NCBI taxonomy): domain Eukaryota; kingdom Metazoa; phylum Arthropoda; class Insecta; order Orthoptera; family Acrididae; genus Schistocerca; species Schistocerca piceifrons. The sequence continues at coordinate 331,459,679 of NC_060141.1, forward strand.
AATACATGAAACTGGAACCTGTCACTTTTCTGAATAATTATTTATTATTCCATGAACCGGTTTTTGAGCCTTTTCATGTTCATCTTCAGATGGTATTCTGGAAGTTACGTCAGTATTTTTAGCATACTGCTGGTTGCTGGCTCTGTGACAAAAATGGAACACGATTTAATGTATCGCTATGAGTACTGTTTACCTGTCGAGATCGATGAAAAATTTTATTTTTTTACTTACAGAGACAGTATGGGCGGCTGTTTTCTGTTAGTGCCCATCTGCCTGCTTTCATTTTAATGGCCAGTTCATACATTACTTCACACACTTTTACACAACCTATACACATTTGCACTGAGATAGCGAAACTTTGCCAGCGTCCAGCACGTGATTTACAACTGTTGCTTGTTACAAAGATCTTGACAAAAGATATCACACAATCCTACCTTGCTCAGAGGTGTTATTCGTTATTGTTTGCATATATTAAAGTCGATACATGGGCAAATATTTTAATCAGACTATCGTTAACATAAGATCACAAAACAAAATAAATAAGTTACTACAAGAACAAACTTTAGGCGACCTAATGTCTTATTTCTATTCGTTTATTAACGTGTAACACAGTCAGTTTATGAGCAAATAGATTAATGAGATTGGCATTAACATGCATGCCCAGAAAAGAAGTAATATAGAGTTATAGTATTTGCATTTGCAAAAGGGCTTGTACTACTACTACAGTTAGAAAAAGTGATCACAAATTTTATGGTGGAATTTTAAATGAGACTGACATAAATTTAACATAAGACGAAGTCTCTTTGCCTTAAAAAGGTTCAAAATATAATGTTTTGCCATGATCATCTAACAAAAATGTAATAAACAATATGGTTGCAGATTTGAAAACTGGCCTTGACAGTGCAAAAATAGACAGCTCCCGTCAGACCAGAATAGCACATGATGCGTGCAACAATGTTAGCAAAAACTTAACTGTTTCCCATAATACTGTTATTAATGTCATTAAAGTAGGTAAGACCTTTAACGTAAAAGATGCTTTAATAACGAGATCTGATAAAGAGAATGTCATCGGCACTGCTGAAAAGCAAGGAAACCTTACGATAACCTTAGAGTTTTTCGAGGAAAACGATATTTCCGAACTACATGAGGGTCCCACTCCTGTTTTGCAAAAAGAAAAGACAGCCGTGGTTAACAATGCTAAATTTTTACTTAAACCTTACCAAAAAGGCAGTTAATCAAACGAAGCACCAAGCTCCAAAGATAAGTGTACAATTTGAAGTTCATAAATTAGGACATCCTGCACGATAAATTGAAAAAAAAACTGTTTGTTTTCCAGAATAATTATTATGTCTCCAACAGTCAAAGCTTAAAAAATTAAAAACATACAGTGTAATCAAGGTACTATGTTAATTTCTTTCGACTTTAAAAATCTCTACACGAATGTGCCAGTCAAAGCAGCGTTGGACATACTAGGAAAAAATTACGGTTTTTCAAAACAGACATTTCTGTCATACAAATTACTTATATCATGGATTTGCTTCAAATGGTAAGTAAATACAATTTTTTCGAGTTCAATAGACAGTTATATCAACAACCTGATGTTCTTGCGATGGAAAACCCGTTATTAGGAATCCTAGCAGACATTTTTATAAATTCTATAGAAGAAAAAGTTTCTAAAAAATTTTCAGCTGCTGTCTTACGATTTATACACAATGTGATCAAATGTATCCGGAAACCCCCAAAAACATACGTTTTTCATGTTAAGTGCATTGTGCTGCGACCTACTACCAGGTACGCCATATCAGCGACATCTGTAGTCAATAAACAGTGTGAGAGAGCAGAATGGGGCGCTCTGTGGAACTCACGTACTACGAACGTGGTCACGTAATTAGGTGTCACTTGTGTCATACGTCTGTGCGCGAGATTTCCACACTCCTAAACATCCCTAGGTCCACTGTTTCCGATGTGATAGTGAGGTGAAAACGTAAAGGGACACGTACAGCAAAAAAGCGTATAGGCCGACCTGGTCTGTTGACTGACAGACACAGCCTACAGTTGAAGAGGGTCGTAATGTGTAATAGGCAGACATTTATCCAGACCATCACACAGAAATTCCAAACCGCATCAGGATCCACTGCAAGTACTATGCGAGTTAAACGGGAGTTGAGAAAACTTGTATTTGATGGTCGAGCGGCTGCTCATAAGCTACACGTTACGCCGGTAAACGCCACATGACGCCTCACTAGGTGAAATGAGCGTAATCAGTGGAGCGATTGAACAGTGGAGAAACGTTGTGTGGAGTGACCAATCACGGTACACAATGTCGGCATCCGATGGCAGGGTGTGGGTATGGCGAATGCCCGGTGAGTGTTATCTGCCAACTGTAAAATTCGGAAACGGCGGTGTTATGATGCGGTTGTGTTTTTCATGGCGGGTCTTGTACCCCTTGTTGTTTTCCGTGGAACTATCAAATAACAGGCCTACGTTGATATTTTAAGCACCTTCTTGCTTCTCACTGTCGAAGAGCAATTGTGGAAGGTGATGGGATCTTTCAACAGGATCGAGCTCCTGTTCATAATGCACGCGCTGTGGCGGAGTGGTTGCACGACAGTAACATCCCTGTAATGGACAGACTTTCACAGAGTCCTGACCTGAATCCTATAGAACACCTTTGGGATGTTTTGGAACGCCGACTTCGTGCCAGGCCTCACCGACCGACATCGATAACTTTCCTCAGTGCAGCACTCGGTGAATAATGGGCTGCCATTCTCCAAGAAACCTTCCAGCACCTGACTGAAAGTATGCCTGCGAGAGTGGAAGTTGTCATCAGGGCTAAGGGTGGGCCAACACCATACTGAATTCCAGTATTACCGTTGGAGGGTGCCCCGAACTTGTAAGTCATTTTCAGCCAGGTGTCCGGCTACTTTTGATCACGTAGTGTATCATACTCTAGATATATTGAAGATAGTTTGATTATTTATAGAGGACCGAATAATGGGACCGATCATCTATTCAAAATTATCGACGAACTTCGCGAAAAAATTAGTTTCACCTGCGAGTTTGAAAAAGAATTCAGACAATTACACTACTTAGACCTCACTCTGACAATAGGAAATGACAAAATTTCCTTTAATACATTCCATAAAGAAACTTGCACTGATATAATACTAGATTTTAATTCAACGCACCCCTGTCTAATAAAAAAGCCTTCTTTCATTCAGCTGTTCTTAGAGTTATTTCCATCCCCTTATCCAATGAAAATCTTGAAGCAAAAAAAAATTTTAATCAAACCTATCGCAGTTAATAATGGCTACGAACATTTTCAGTAACAAAACGAGGAGCAGAACCACCATTCTGGGTGTTCCCTTTAATGAGTGAAATGATAAGAAAAATTTTATTTCTTTACTACTTTTTAGACCGGTCTCTTACAGAATACAGCGTCTTCTGCAAAACAAATATGATTACAAAGTATCCTTTTCCACCAGTAATTCTCTAAAAGATGATCTTGGTCACTAACTAGATTCAACACAGTCTCATTTGCAAAAATCAGGAGTTATAAAATCGTCTGTGACTATTGTCTGACGTATTACATAGGACAAACTGAGCGAGCTACATCGGTAAGATTTAGAAAACATCTTCTGGGAAAAAAGGGTACCAATATTCATGGGTCATCCTTTGCCGACCGCTTGTTAATCATAGCGCATAAACCCAAAGAAGTGCAAGATGTCAGTATCCTATACTGCGAGAAAAAAGGTCTCAGACTCCATATCCTTGAAGAATTGGACATTTTCATAACCCTCTCGCTTAAAGCTGGTTTTATTCTTAACGAACAAGTACAGTACGTAATAGAAAGTTCTTTCAAGATTCAGAGCCGTTAGTTAGAATTTCCCGATTTTTTAATTTCTCCCCACAATAGCGTCGGGAAAGGCAGTTTCTCTTATAAAACTGTCATTGTCAGCTTTATGCTTTATTTAAAATTATCTGTAAGAAAGCTGATTAGCTAGTTTTGGAAACTCTCATATTGCCTATTATCTGGGTACTATATGCCACTAATGTATGTCTACAGCCATGCAATTTTGTGTTTAACTCAGATGTTTACACGTTTGCTGTTTTGTTACTAGACGGCACTACTAATCCTCATATCCATCTCTTCGCAGTGTCGGTCTACGTGCCGTTTAGTATAATGCCTCTTGTGCTGTGTACGTGCCGGCTACAGCAGTTAAACTGTGCTGCAACTTGCATCCATGGTCCTCTCATTCTGTGATAAGTGGCTGTGTTTTTTGTTATGACTTTTATTCTTGACACATGATCATAAACATGTCATTTTAAGAGAGAATTGTTACTGAATTTTAAAGTTCTCATGTGATTTTACGTAAGTACAGTTTTCTAACTTTGGTTGAGAATTTTCACATATGTATCCATCTTATGTACATTATCTATTTCTTATATATTTTTTGATAACTTTTACCATTTTGATGAAAATAGTCTTACAACGGTCTAAACATGGTTAATGTGTTTTTTAAACAAACAATTGTGAGCAACCAGTTGCCTGACTATTAAAACTTATATAATTGCATACATGATTGCTGAGATCACAGCCACGAAATGTTTAAAATACTGCCATGAGTTCTGTTATCAGTCGATGGGGATGCAAAATGCAAAATTTTAGTCTTATAGTTAATGCAATAGTATTGGCGGCTTCTTTCTGTTAGTGTCCATCCGTCTGCTTCCATTTAACGGCCAGTTGGTACATCACTACACACACTTACACATAATCCCTACACGTTTATACTGTGATAACGAAACTCTGCCAGCATCCAGCATGTGCTATACTACTGTTGCTTGTTACAAAGATCTTGTAAAGCGTATGACGTAGGCCTACTTTTCCCAGAGATGTTATTTGTTATGGTTTGCATATATTAAAGTCGATATGTGGCCAAATATTATAATCAGACTATCCTTAACATGAGAGCTCAAAATAAAATACATCAGTAAATGAATTACTACAAGAACAAACTTCAAGTGATCTGACGTCTTATTGCTATTCATACATTAACGCATAATACATTCAGTTTATGAGCAAATACTTTAATCAAGATTGGCATTAAAATGAATTCGCAGGAAAAAAAATGGAAATTTGTGGTAAGTACTATGGGACCAAACTGCTGAGGTCATCGATCCCTAAGCTTACACACTACTTAAACTAACTTATTCTAAGGACAACACACACACCCACACCTGAGGGAGAACTCAAACCTCTGACGGGGGAGCTGCGAAAACCGTGACAAAGCCAGAATAAGATAATGGAGATGCATACTATTTGCAACGAGGTGTCGCTGTCTGTGTTAACATGAACTTTATATTTACATTTAAAACAATAAAAAAAACCTCAAATGAACTGTTGACTTGTTCCTGAACTTGCGTTAACATGATCTGGAGTATGAGTAATGGTAGATTAGGTTTATTTTACCTAAAGGTAATATAATAAAAGTTAGAGTACTTGTAATGAACTAAAGCTGTTTGAATGACCATACCCTTAAATTTAAAATGGAGAACGAAAGTTCCAATGAACTGTTGACTTATTTCTGTTCCTACATTAATTTCATCTGGAATATTAGTGAAAACAGATTCTGTTTATCTTAGCTAGAGGCAATATGTATAAAGGTTACACTATTTGTATTGAACTGCAGCTGTTCATATGACCATGAGCTTTAAATATGAAACAAGAACAAAATTTCAAATTGCTTGCTCACTTATATCTGTTGTTCTTGCGGTCTTCAGTCCTGAGACAGGTTTGATGCAGCTCTCCATGCTACTCTATCCTGTGCAAGCTTCTTCTTCTCCCAGTACCTACTGCAAACTACATCCTTCTGCATCTGTTTAGTTTATTCATATCTTGATCTCCCTCTACGATTTTTACCCTCCACGCTGCCCTCCAGTACTAAACTGGTGATCTCTTTATGCCTCAGAACATGTCCTACCAACCGATCCCTTCTTCTAGTCAAGTTTTTCCACAAAATTCTCTTCTCCCCAATCCTATTCAGTACCTCCTCATTAGTTATATGATCTACCCATCTGACCTTCAGCATTCTTCTGTAGCACCACATTTCGAAAGCTTCTATTCTCTTCTTGTCCAAACGAGTTATCGTCCATGTTTCACATCCATACATGGCTACGCTCCATACAAATACTTTCAGAAACGACTTCCTGACACTTAAATCTATACTCGATGTTAACAAATTTCTCTTCTTCAGAAATGCTTTCCTTGCCATTGCCAGTCTAGATTTGATGTCCTCTCTACTTCGACCATCATCAATTATTTTGCTCCCCGAATAGCAAAACTCGTTTACTACTTTAAGTGTCTCATTTCCTAATCTAATTCCCTCAGCATCACCCGACTTAATTCGAGTACATTCCATTATCCTCGTTTTGCTTTTCTTGATATTCATCTTATACACTCCTTTCATGACACTGTCCGTTCCGTTCAACTGCTCTTCCAAGTCCTTTGTTGTCTCTGACAGAATTACAATGTCATCGGCGAACCTCAAAGTTTTTATTTCTTCTCCATGGATCTTAATACCTACTCCGTATTTTTCTTTTGTTTCCTTCACTGCTTGCTCAATATACAGATTGAATAACATCTGGGATAGGCTACAACCCTGTCTCCCTCCCTTCCCAAACATTGCTTCCCTTTCATGTCCCTCGACTCTTATAACTACCATCTGGTTTCTGTACAAATTGTAAATAGCCTTTCGCCCCTGTATTTCATCCCTGCCACCTCCAGAATTTGAAAGAGAGTATTCCAGTCAACATTGTCAACTGCTTTCTCTAAGTCTACAAATGCTAGAAACGTAGGTTTGCGTTTCCTTAATCTAGCTTCTAAGATAAGTCGTAGGGTCACTATTGCCTCACGTGTTCCCGTATTTCTACGGAATCCAAACTGATCTTCCCCGAGGTCGGCTTCTACCAGTTTTTCCATTCGTCTGTAAAGAATTCGTGTTAGTATTTTGCATGAGTGACTTATTAAAATGATTGTTCGGTAATTTTCACATCTGTCAGCACCTGCCTTCTTTGGGATTGGAATTATTATATTCTTCTTGAAGTTTGAGGGTATTTCGCCTGTCTCATACATCTTACTCACCAGATGGTATAGTTTTGTCAGGACTGGCTCTCCCAAGGTCGTCAGTAGTTCTAATGGAATGTTGTCTACTCCTGGGGCCTTGTTGGGACTCAGGTCTTTCAGTGCTCTGTCAAACTCTTCACGCAGTATCGTATCTCCCATTTCATCTTCATCTACATTCTCTTCCATTTCCATGATATTGTCCTCAAGTACATCGCCCTTGTATAGACCATCTATATACTCCTTCCACCTTTTTGCTTTCCCTTCTTTGCTTAGAACTGGGTTTCCATCTGAGCTCTTGATATTCATACAAGTGGTTCTCTTTTCTCCAAAGGTCTCTTTAATTTTCCTGTAGGCATTATCTATCTTACCCGCAGCGAGATAAGCCTCTACATCCTTGTATTTGTCCTCTAGCCATCCCTGATTAGCCATTTTACACTTCCTGTCGATCTCATTTTTAAGACGTTTGTATGTATTCGTTTTTGCCTGCTTCATTTACTGCATTTTTATACTTTCTCCTTTCATCAATTGAGTTCAATAATTATTCTGTTATCCAAGGGTGTCTGCTAGCCCTCGTCTTTTTACCTACTAGATCCTCTGCTACCTTCACTACTTCATCTCTCAAAGCTACCCATTCTTCTTCTACTGTATTTCTTTCCCCCACTCCTGTCAATTGTTCCCTTATGCTCTCCCTGAAACTCTGTACAACGTCTGGTTTAGTCAGTTTAACCAGGTCCCATCTCCTTAAATTCCCACCTTTTTGCAGTTTCTCCATTTTTAATCTACAGTTCATAACCAATAGATTGTGGTCAGAGTCCACATCTGCCCTTGGAAATGTCTTATAATTTAAAACCTGGTTCCTAAATCTCTGCCTTACCATTATATAATCTATCTGAAACCTGTCAGTATCTCCAGGCATCTTACATGTATACAACTTTCTTTTATGGTTCTTGAACCAAGTGTTAGCTATGATTAAGTTGTGCTCTGTGCAAAATTCTATCAGGCAGCTTCCTCTTTCATTTCTTAGTCCCAATCCATATTCACCTACTAAGTTTCCTTCTCTCCCTTTTCCTACTACCGAATTCCAGTCATCCATGACTATTAAATTTTCGTCTCCCTTCACTATCTGAATAATTTCTTTTATTTCATCATACATTTCTTCGATTTCTTCGTCGTCTGCAGAGTTAGTTGGCATATAAACTTGTAATACTGTAGTAGGCGTGGGCTTCGTATCTATCTTGGCCACAATAATGCGTTCACTATGCTGTTTATAGTAGCTTACCCGCACTCCTATTTTTTTATTCATTATTAAACCTACTCCTGCATTACCCCTATTGTTCCTCCTCCCAGCGAACTTCACTAATTCCTACTATTTCTAACTTAAACCTATCCATTTCCCTTTTTAAATTTTCTAACCCACCTGTTCGATTAAGGAATCTGGCCTTCCACGCTCCGATCCGTAGAATGCCAGTTTTCTTTTTCCTCATAACGACGTCCTCCTGAGTAGTCCCCCCCCTAGAGATCCGAATGGGGGACTATTATACCTCCGGAACATTTTACCCAAGAGGACGCCATCATCATTTAACCATACAGTAAAGCTTATACCTAGTACTGCTTTGATATTAGTAAAGGCAGATTCTGCTTATTTCAGCTAGAAGTAATATATGTTAAAGTACTGATTTATGTTGACAGTAGAGGGCTTCGCCATTTAGAAATATAGTACATTTTTGTTCTGAGGTAGGATATGTACTTTGACATCAGTGTAGTTAGGATGTAAAGAGAGGAATAGGAGGGTTGGGAGAGGGGATGGGACTTAGGGGATGTGGTTTGAGAGCTGCTGTAGGGTTGATTACTTGTTTTGAACTAGTAAGTTCTCGAAGTTCTAAAGTAAATATTCGTTTTACAGTGCAGTTTATTCATTGAATACGTAAACAACTGCTGTATTTATGTTGATAAAGATTTCTGTTTCTTTGATGAGGTCAAGAAACATTTGTAAGAAAAATAGAGAATTGGCAGTTTTTTTAGTGTTGTTTGCAGAATGTTTGGTGCTGTGTATATTTAATTTATATTACACTATTGGTGAAAAAGCTTATGTTTATGTTGTATGTCTTGAAGATGTTGACAATTTGTTGATAATCTTCCCCAGGAAAGGCAGGCTTATAAATGGGGTCTTCTCCTTTGTGATGGTTTTTCAGGTGTTGGAAAACTTAATTTTGTTGTAAGGATTAGTTTGTCTATTATGGTAGGATTTTTTCCACTGCTTCAGGCAAATGATTTAATATTTTCTACTTCTATTCATCTTTTACTTGTGTCCATTGGGATTTTAAGCCTGCCATTAATTATTGTTCTGAAGAATACTGTTTTATATCTGGATGGCAAGAGTAGTTGTTTATGGTAAAATTAGTGGTTGTTGGCTTCGCGAAAATTTGAAATTTATGCTTTTGGTTTTTATTTTAGATTCCTAAATCAAATTAGACGATTCCTTCTGGTGTTTCATACTCTACACTGAATTGAATTTTGTAAAGTAATTTATTGTATTCTTGTTGTTGTTCCTTTATATCGTGAAAGATTGTCATCGACATGACGTTTGTAATAAGGCAGCGAGTCTTTCGGTTGGGTTTCGGATCTATAAAAGTTGTTTTCTATTACTTTTGTTGTTCCTTTAAATCGAAAAACATTGTCATCGACATAACGTTTGTAATAAAGCAGCATGTCTTTCAGTTGGGTTTCGGATCTATAACAGTTGTTTTCAAAATTGTCATTATATATGTCTGCTTGCAAGCTTTCAAGACTGCTATCCATTGTCAGTCCACCTTATTGAATTTAAAACTTGTTGTTGAACAGGAAGTATATCTGTGATAATATAAGATTCAGGATCTCAACATGTTTGTAGATTTCAGCTCTACACATTGTTCCATGTTTAAGAAAGTTATTTCTTATTATACTGACACTTTCCTTGACAGGTATGTTTGTATCTAAGTTCACTAGTTTATGAGATGTAAATCTAGCTGTGGCTGAGATGGAGGTATCTTCTATGCAACTGACAAGTTCATAACTGTTTTTGATGAACAAGCTATTTTCTAATGCCTATACCTTGCGAATAATGTCATTAGGTTTCCTGGTGATTTTATAGCTTGGAATATTGATGGCATTCACCATAAGATGTATTGGACATTCTGGTTTATGGATCTTTGATTGTAATCGCAATTTTGGTGCTGATGAGTTTATCACTATACAATGATTTGCTTCTGTTGACGCCAACAAGAAGTTGCAGTTTTTAAGAAATATTCTAATTTTACTTTGGAATTTGGATACAGGGTAATATGCTTTTTTATGCCATTGTTTCAGATGAATTCAGCTGTACTGTCCTCATCTGCTCTGTTAATGAGGGCATTCTCAGCTGAGTGTTTCTTGTTTTTTGTCTCCTAATGTCCTATGTTCATTATTCATCTCATGCACCTTATCTTCTGGTGAAAATTTCTCATAAGCATATTGTTTGCGTTATGGACTATAGCAATTCGTTCATTATGTTTTAGTTCAGCTGCTGTGCATGCAATATTTGTGCTAACTATAAGGTCTTTAAAAACATTTTTATTTAGTGCGGGGGTAATGTTGTCCATGAGGTTTTTTTATCAAATTTAATTCATTGCTGCTGAAGGATATTTCGGTATTATTTATCACCTTGTCATAAAAACGTTTGTCCTATTTCAGAAGAGATACTGGGGAACCTTACCATCCTTTGAAATCAGAGCATTTGCCTTTTTCTGATGTCTGTATGAGATGATGGTGTGTCCTTTTTGACATATAGGTTGATGTAGTCTAGAAAGTGCTTGAAGACCTGAGCAAAAAGTACATTGCTCAGTTCTAAGTGCATATTGTACAGCTTTGAACTGAGAAGATATTGCTTTTTGTACAAAGATTTGAATTCAGTTTTTAACTAAATAATTTCCCATCATGCTTTTGCTATCTTGGCTGACATGATTTTGAGTTGTTATTTTCATTCGGATACGATTTAGAGTCATGTTTCCTGAGAGCTACTTTCCGTTAAATCGTATTGCAAGGTTGGTTTTTGATAGTTTAGCTTTACATTGTTGAAATTCAAGCATTCTTCTAATTCCCAGGCGTGGTAGCACCATATTATGCTTCTCCATTATGGATATTTTAGATCCTGTGACTGTTAACTGAATGTAAATACATAAAACTGCTACCAGTCATTTTTCGGAATAGTTATTTATTATTCCATGAACCAGATATCGAACCTTTTCAGGTTCATCTTCAGATGGTTAAATCACTAATTCTAGCACAATTCCAGGTGCTGGCTCTGTGACATAAATGGAACATGATTTAATGTATCATCATCAGTATCGTTTATCTGTCGATATGGATGCAAAATTTTAGTTCTCTACTTACTGCTACAATATGGGCTACTTTTCTCTGTTATTGTCCATCAGTCTGCTTCCATTTTGATAGCCAGTTAGAATATCACTAGATACACTTTTATACAATCTGTATACACTTACACTGTGATAGCAAAACTTTGGCAGCATCCAGCATGTGCTATACAACTTTTACTTGCTATAAATTTCTTGACAAAGGATATAACATTGTTTTAGTTGGTTCAGAAGTGTTATCTGTTATTGTTTGCACATACTGAAGTCGATATAAGGGCTAATATTTTAATGAGGCTATTGTTAACATGAGAGCTAAAAATAAAATAACTACATAAATAAATTACTACAAGAATAAACCTCAAGTGATCGGATGTCTTATTTCTATTCATATATTAATGTATAATACAGTCAGTTTGTGAGCAAATACCTTAATAAGATTGGCATTAACATGCACACACAGGAATGAAATAATATATAGTTATAGTATTTACAATGAGATGCAGCTGTTTGTACGACCATGAACTTTATGTTTAAATTTAAAACAATAGCAAAACTTCAAATGAACTGCTGACTTATTTCCGTTCTTGCATTAATATGTAATATTAGTAAAGGCAGATTCTGTTTGATTCAGAGGCAGGTAATGTGTATAAAAGTACTGATTTATGTTCCCAGCAGAGGGTTTCATCATTTACAAATATAGTACAGATTTTATTCTGTGGTCAGATATTTACATTGATACCATTGTAAGGATATAGAGAGAGTAACAGGGGTAGTTAGGGAAGAGGGCAGGGCTTAGGGGATGGGGATTGGGAGGTGGTACAAGGTTGGTTGATTTATTAATTATTTTGAATTAGTAAGTCATCGAGGTTCTGAAGGATAAAATTTGTTTTTCAGCTCAATTTGGTTACTGAGTAAGTAGTCAGCAGCTATAAAAGTGTTGATACAGATACCAGTTTCTTCAATAAGGTCAAGTATCATGCCTTTCCTATGTTGTCAAAATGGAGTATTTGTATGTTTTGGTCTATGTTGAGTGCAGAATGATTGTGTTAGGCAAGATGTGAAGCAAAGCTGGATTTATTTAGGTTGCTTAGATGGAGTGCATCATTGTATTTTTCTTAAGGAAGATTTCTCGCCAAACTGTCAACCCCTTGAACACATAAAACATATAAATAAACCTCTTCATAACTAACAGTAACAAATAAAAGAATATACGTCACTAAAACCACTACACAACAGTGTGAAAAGTCAGGTGTATACAATCTCATCTGCAACTCATGTCTAAGCTTCCACTTTGAACAAAATGGTAGAAGCTACATTACACATGTATTCACTTCACCTTAACAACCTGCCCAAATCCAGCTTTTCCTCATATCTTGCCCAATACAGTTATTCTGCAAACAACATAGACACAACGTTCAAATACTCCATTCTGCCTAAAAAGCCTGATATTTTATCCTCTTGAAGAAACTGAAGTCTTTATCAACACAAATACAGCAGCTGACTACTCAGTGTACAAACTGAACAGAAAAAGAAAGTTTTGCTGAGAATCTTCGAAAACTTACTCATTCAAAGCAAGTAAGCAATCAATCAAACCTACACTACCTCACAAGCGCTGTCCCCTAAACCCTACTCCCTCCCCTAAACCCTGCACCCCTTCTGTAACTGGCCTGTCCCTCGCTTTACATCCTAACTACACTGGTGTCAATATACATATCCTATCATAAAATAAAACCTGTGCTGTATTTCTAAATGGTGAAGCCTCTAGTGTTAACATACATCAGTACATTTATACATACTACCTCTAGCTGAAACAAACAGAATCCGCCTTCACTACTATTTCAGATTGTGTGAATGCAGGAAAATATATAAGGTGGCAATTCATTTGAAATTTTGTTCTTGTTTTAAATTCAAATCTCATATAAAAAGCTGCAGTTCAATACAAGTAATATAACCTTTATACACATTGCCTCTAGCTGAAGTAAACAGTATCTGCTTTTACTAATATTCCACATCACATTAATGTAGGAACAGAAATAAGTCAACAGATCATTTGAACTTTTGTTCTTGATTTTAAATATAAACTGTATAGTCATACAAAGAGGCGTTTAGTTCATTACAAATATTATAACTTTTATCATATTACCTTTTGCTAAAATAAATTGAATCTACCCTCACTAATATTCCAGGTCATGTTAATGCAAGAACAGAAATAAGTCACCACTTCATTTGAAGTTTTGTTACTGCATTAAATTTAAAGTTCATGGTCATTGCAAATATTATAACTCCATGTTGTTTTAATCATAGGCATTCATGTTAACGTCAATCCTGATTAATGTATTTTCTCATAAACAGACTTTTTTATACATTAGCATACAAACAGAAATAAGATGCCAGATCACTTGAAATTTGTTCTTGTAGTAATTCATTTATGTATTTATTTTATTTTGAACTCTCGTGTTAATGACAGTCCGCTTAAATATTTGCTCATATATCTACTTTAATATATGCAAACAAAGACAAATAACGTCTCTGACAAAGTAGACCTATGTCATATCATTTGCTGAGATCTTTGTAACAAGCCACACTTGCATTCCACATGCTGGATGCTGGTAAAGTTTCCCTGTCACAGTGTAAACATATACAGTTTGTATAAAAGTAGGAGAAGTGATGTACCAACTAGCCATCAAAGTTAAAGTAGCCAGATGAACAATAACAGAGAAAAGTCGTCCATGTTGTTGTGGTAAGCAGAAAACTGAAATTTTGCATCCATATCGACAGATAAACAATACTGACGATGATGCATTAAAATATTACTTTTTTGTCATAGAGCTAAGAGGCCATGGTCAACCAGTATAAATTCTTCCTCCTGTCGTTTCGTTGCCAGCTGCAGCCAATATCTTCATGTCAACGACTGGTTGCTAGGCTTTTTTTTGCGGTAGGCTGAAGTACAGCATCACTGGTGGATCTTGGTGTTACTATCTTGGTGTAAGTGTGAATTCTTTCTATCCTACAATGGTGTCATTCCAATGACATCATTGGAGTGTACGTTGAAGGAGTGCTGGTGGCTCTTGAATTCGCATACCACCCTCAGACGGTAGAAGCTCAAGGTAGCAGGCAATAGGTATCACAACTATATAGGTACTGATATTGGTGGTCGTATGATGGTCGACACATGCCGAATGGTCGTTTCAGGACTGACACTTCATTAGTGGCCGTAACAGAGCTATCGTTAGCCATTTTCTGAATCTGGTTTCTCAAAGATGTGAGAGGAACAGAGTGGCAGTGCCAGTGCTGGGGAGTCTTAGTGCCAATGTTTTGTAAGCCAGTGACTGTGTCATGCAGGGCGTCCATATTGTCATAGAGACACCTTGCTTCTCTCGAATGGATGTCTACAGGGTTATCATGTTTATTTCCTCAAGGAGTGTAATTACCCTCATGATGGGAGGGGCATGGAGTCTCAACCAAATCGTCCTGCATTTGGGAGGCACTATTTGTGGCCCACACAGTGGAGCCATAGGTGAGGGAAAGGTGGACAGTCGTGTGGTACGGTTGGAGTTTGTTTTCTAAGTTCAGTTCCCTGCTGTTGAACATTGGGTACAATGCTTTTATAAGCTTCTGTACTTTTTGGGTGATGTATCGTGTGTGTCGCTGGAGGAGCAGTTTTATATCCATCCAACACCTAGATATTTGGTATCAGAGTACCATGGGACCTCGACAGCTGCTATAGTGATGTTGTGGCTGAGGATTGGCGCCGTTTGGTGAAATAGACCTGTAGTTTTGGCGGCATCGAGGGTAATCTTGTTTGAACGACACAAGGTCACTGTCGCGTCCACCTGCCTCTGGAGATGAGCAGTGAGGTGGTCCATGTTGCGGCCAGTCGTATAGAGCGCTGTATGATCGGCGTACAGTGCCAGGTGACAGTGTGTGATGACTGGCGTATCATTATCATAGATGTTAAGGATGGGAGACAACAGAGAGCCTTGAGGACTACCCATCGACATGTGATGTTACCTCGAGTTTTTCCCTTCTGAGTAACCAAGAAGGTTCTGTTATGGAAAAAATTATCCCGTACCTTAATACAGACGTCGTGGATGACATGTTCTGTGATTCTAAGAACGATTTCAGCCGGCAGGTGGGAAGCGAATCTGAACTTAATGGGCCAACTTTTACTAGGTATGGACTGTAGGATCCTTCGAAGGCCTGGGGATGGCAACCAGTTGGACCTGCTTCTACTGTGGTGGTGGGGTGGGGGGGTTAGGGAGGGGGGAAAGCCAGTTGTGAGACAGCAGGTAAGGATACTGGTAAATAAGACAAATGGCTTTCATGGGAGCTGGCAGAGGTGTTTGTTTAAGATGTCATCCAAACTGGAAGCTGACTACCCACACTTCCATTGGAGGAATTCATTTGCGAGAGTTTCCACCACACGGAGGGCGTCATAAGTTAAGCCAACCAGTGTGAGGATGGGATGGTTGGTCTTCGCTGCGAAGCGCCATAAGGCTCGGACAACAGCCCATTATGATTTATGTTGGAGGAGAAAGGCGGATATCTTGTCCTCCCATTGTTCTGTTTTCCAGGCAGTAGAAGGATTCACGTTGGAGATGGTTCTGTGTCACGCAGGGCGCCCACATCGTCGTAGAGACACATTGTCTTCTATCGAATGGATGTCTTCAGTGTTACCATGTCCCGAGGGTCACGAAACTGCTTCTACTGCCTACAGTAGAGGTTCTTCGGGATACTGAGTTCATAGAATAGGGGAAGCAAGTCATCCAGTGGGGTTAAAGTCCTTGGGACAGTGAAAGTAGAGGACTTCATCGCCTTCCGGATGTTTGTGGTTATGTAATCAACAGCAATAACCAGATCGGCAGGTGTTGTCAGGTCAAGATGTTGCTGAATGATATTGTTGAGGATCCTGGAAAATTTGTCGCAATCCGTGATGGTCAAGGCAGAACGGATGTCTAAAGACACAGCGACATCGAAAAAGTTCCCTATTAAGGGGTTGTGGTCGGAGCCCAGTTCCTGAAGTGTTTCCAACGAAAACTTCACCGCAATGATCTTGAAAATGGCTACATCCAGAACGTCTGGTTGGCAGTCGGAGCGGACTGGTATATGGGTTGGAGAGTGTGGGCTATAGACCGACAGCACCAGAGGATCTTCCAGGTCAAGGATTAGTCTGCCCTTGGGATAAACAAGGCAATGATGCGAAGCTGGATGCTTGGCATTGAAATATGTCCCAACAATGAGTTTGTCAAATGATGTCAAAGTACGGAGGTCCGCTTCAAGAAGCGGCAGCTCAGGGCTCAAATACGCCGCAGCAAAAATAATAATACCAAGGCGGGCAGAAACAGTGACCACCGTAGCCTCTATATGTTCTAGTGCTTGGAGAGCCTCGTGATTATGGACGAGTGTCTTATTTAAGAATACTGCCGTGCCACCACCTTGGCGATGGAGCCCGTGTCAACTGCCGCGCGAAGGGGCGGCAGAAGAGTCGCCTAGCCGCCGATTGCCGTCCTTGGCCCTATTCATACTTTCCCTCGGTCCCAATGATATAGTCAGGGCCCTGGCAGACAAAATTATCACCTGTTACATACAAATACCCGATACAATGGGACGCGTACGAAAATACAACGCTGCCTTACAAGGCGAACGACAAATTGACTCAGACACTACGACTAAACAGCCCTGGGCTCACTCGTTGCCGTAACAAACGACGCGCACGTACTCGCAAGTAAACACTGTCAGGGCTCCAACCTAACTGACGGCTGCTACGGAGGGGGGAGGTCCCGTTTATATAGAGCACATAGAGGGCGCCACTCCTCGTCACGTGCTGTCGACAGTGAAACTGTCTCTGACCAGTGTCATTACTCTCCATCACAGGTTATCAATTGTCACATCACTGGTACAAAGTCGACCGCTATATCTTATCTAACTTAAAGCCTTCTTCTTTTCTGGTAAAATTATCGTGATTTTTATAAATCTCTATGGATTTTCGGTACATACGAGGATGAGTCAAATGGAAACCTTAAATTTGTGATAACAAATCTAAATTTCGCGCCGTTATCCTGTAAGTTGGTAAGCGTGCTACAAACAGCGTGCAGAATGGCCTGTAGGTGGCAGCATAGTGCAGATGCACACATACCGTCGCAGTATCAGTACATAGATGGCAGCCCCACTTGCGACTTGCACCAGGGAAGAACAGCGTTCTGTTATTCGGTTTTTGCGTAGTGACGGTGTGAAACCTACTGAAATTCATCGACGAATGAAGGTTCACTACGGTGATGCATGTTTGTAACAGCAGCAAGTCTACCAATGGAGTACGAAGTTCGCAAATGGTGTGACTTCAGTGGAAGATGCTCCTCATCCACGTCAGACACAACGAGTTGTGACTCCACAGAACATTGCAATAGTTGAATCCATAGTGAAGGAAAACCGCCGAGTGACACTGAATGGGTCAGCATACCACACTGTGCATGATGTGCTCCAGTTTCACAAAGTGTCTACAAGATGGGTGCCACGGAATCTGACTCCTGAACTGAGAGAACGACGTGTTGATGCTTGTTAAGAACTTCTTCGGCGCTTTGAACGAGAAGATGATGGCTTCCTTACAAGAATCGTTACTGGGGACGAATCCTGGGTTCACTTCCACCAACCGGAAACGAAGAGAGCGAGCAAGGAATGGCGTCATTCCTCATCACCAAAACCAAAGAAGTTTCGAACAGAACCATCAGCATGGAAGGTTATGCTGACTATCTTTTGGGACGAAAAAGGCGTAATTTTGGAGCATTACATGCCTAGTGGGACCACTGTCCCCAGTGCAACATACACAGATCTCCTAAAAAATCATCTGCAGCCTGCAATCAAATCAAAGCGTCGTGGATTGCTGTCAGCAGGTGTCCTTTTGCAAAATAACAATGCAATGCCCCACACTGCTCGTACAACAGTTGCAACAATCACAGACCTGAATTTTGAGTGTCTTCCTCATCCACCATACCCTTCAGATCTTGCCCCAAGTGATTTCCATATGTTTGAACCACTCAAAGACACAATGGGAGGAAAGAAGTTCCGTTCTGGTGAAGAGGTACGCCACGCGGTGCATGAGTGGTTTCACGGACTACCAAAATAATTTTTTCCTAAAGGAATTTATGCACTTTGTAAACACTGGAGGACTTGCATTGAGCGTGGGGGAGATTATGTTGAAAAGTGATACAGCTTTGTACCACTTCTGCACAATAAATAATATTTTAAAAAATATTTAAGGTTTTCATTTGAGTCACCCTCGTAGGTGCATCATAATGCTCTTTTCACTAAATTTTATTCCATGACCACCGTTTCAGAACCATGTCCCGCTACAGCCGATATGTGTGTCGCAGACGGCAGTTCCTTCTGCATTCGGTTAAACTGGTACTGACACTTCTTTTCGTTGTTCCAGTATAAACCTTCCCACAACTACACGGAATTTTATACATCCCAGGTTTTGCAAAAGGGTATGTGCACCTTTCGCAGATCTTAAACATTCGCTAATCTTCTTGGTAGGTCTAAAGATTGTTTCACTTGAAACCTGGTCAGAACTTTCCTAATACGGTCTGTTATTGTGGATAAATTGGGGAAAATCTTTCCCAGCCGATGGTAGTTGTTATATGGTTTCTTCTGGGATGGAATGCTCGATCTATCTCATTATCAGTGTATCCATTTTTCTTAAAAGCTGTTCGCAAATGATTTAGTTCCTCTTGCAAATAAACTGGCAAAGATAGTTTAATAGCTCTGTTCACCAATGTTTTAATGGCATGTCTCTTCTGCCTGAGATGATGCTTAGAACCCTTATGGACGGAACGTTCGGTATGTGTATATTTCCTATATACTTTAGTGCCTAAAGTACCATCTGCCCGTTTAGTTACTGAAACATCCAAAAAATTTGGTTGTCCAATACTCTCTGTCTCCATAGTAAATTGTATCGTGGGATTAATACTATTTAAATGCATCATGAAACCATTCAATTCCTCTTCACCGTGATTCCATATCACAAAAGGGTCACCTACATAGCGATACCACTTCAATGGCCTCTTATTGGCTCACTGCATTGTCTGCTGTTCAAAAAAAATTCCAAAAAAAATCCAAAAAAAGGTTAGCAACAGCTAGACGTAGAGGGCTCCCCATTGCCACTCCCTCAATTTGTTCATAGAACTCATTATTACACTGAAAATAAGTCGTGGATAGGCAATGTCGAAACAAAGCTACTGTATCAGTGGGAAACAGTTTAGCTATTTTTTTTAAGCCTCGGTAATCGGAACCATGGTGAACAGGGGTACCACATCAAAACTGACAAGGGTATCTTTGGGCTAACATTAATCTCCTTCAGTTTTTCGATAAAGTGCATAGAGTTTCTAATATGATGATCAGTTTTTCCGATATACGCTTATGACAAGGGGGTCGAGATGTTTATTCAACTCTTGAGTAGGGGATCCAGCAGCACTCACAAGCTTTCTCGGTGGGACATTAGACTTATGAACCTTGATAGCACATATAATCCAGGAGGGTAAGTTTCCGTTTTGCAAAGATATTTTTTATCCTCTGTAGGAATGGAAGACTTTATTATGAAACAATTGGTAGCTCCTATCACTCTCGTTGTACGATCCTTTTTCAATTTTTTGTAAGTGGTAGGATCCAAGAAGGCACTGATCCTCCCGTGGTAGTCCTCACTCTTCAATACAACGGTAGCATTACCAGTATCAGCATTAAATACGATTATATTCATGTCCGCATAAATCTCCCGTAGCGCCTTCTTTTCTCCTTGAGACAAATTACTGCTAGGAGGCTTAGCTTTACGTAGTATCCTGACTGTTTCAACCCTAACTTCATCAGCAAAGTGTGATGGCAACAGACGAATACCCGCCTCCACATCAGCTACAATATCCTCCGCGCGAACGTAACTATCTCTTTTTCGGACAAATTAATGACCGTACAGGTATTTTCTGTAATCGGTGTTTCCTGTCTAGCCTTCTATAAATTGTCAAACTTCTTCTTCTTCCTATTAGCAGACACATCTGCATATTATGTTCCGTAGATCTAAATGTTAGCCAATGATTTGTCAGAACCCGTAAGTGATAACATGCTCGAAATGATTACTTGTCGAAACTGTACATTCTGACACTTCTTAACTCAGCAAAATGTCTGCCAACGTGACGCCTGAACTGATCGTCCATTTATCCAGGTTGCTGATCATGTCGGTCAGAGACGAAAGTCTTTTTACGTCAATTCCACTAGCTAGTTTATGTGTAAAAATTAAGGTGGGCTTTTACATACAAAGGGTCCGTTTTGATGAGGATCTCCATACCGGTGATAATTTGTAACTTGTTAACAACATTACTTATTGACATGTAAGATGTCAAGAAAAAATACTGTTATATATAACGAACATCTACATGTACATGCGTATTCTCCAAATCACACTTAAGTGCCTGGCAGAGGAATCATCGAACCACCTTCACAATAATTCTCTATTATTCCAATCTCTCTCTATGTAGGTCAACAAAATGTTTCCTCATTCAGAGGAGAATGTTGGTGATTGAAATTTCGTGAGAAGATTCCGAGCAACCAAAACGCCTTTATCTTAATGATGTGCACCCCAGATCATGCATTATGTCAGTGACACGCTCCGCCTGGTTCTCGATAATACACTCCTGGAAATGGAAAAAAGAACACATTGACACCGGTGTGTCAGACCCACCATACTTGCTCCGGACACTGCGAGAGGGCTGTACAAGCAATGATCACACGCACGGCACAGCGGACACACCAGGAACCGCGGTGTTGGCTGTCGAATGGCGCTAGCTGCGCAGCATTTGTGCACCGCCGCCGTCAGTGTCAGCCAGTTTGCCGTGGCATACGGAGCTCCATCGCAGTCTTGAACACTGGTAGCATGCCGCGACAGCGTGGACGTGAACCGTATGTGCAGTTGACGGACTTTGAGCGAGGGCGTATAGTGGGCATGCGGGAGGCCGGGTGGACGTACCGCCGAATTGCTCAACACGTGGGGCGTGAGGTCTCCACAGTACATCGATGTTGTCGCCAGTGGTCGGCGGAAGGTGCACGTGCCCGTCGACCTGGGACCGGACCGCAGCGACGCACGGATGCACGCCAAGACCGTAGGATCCTACGCAGTGCCGTAGGGGACCGCACCGCCACTTCCCAGCAAATTAGGGACACTGTTGCTCCTGGGGTATCGGCGAGGACCATTCGCAACCGTCTCCATGAAGCTGGGCTACGGCCCCGCACACCGTTAGGCCGTCTTCCGCTCACGCCCCAACATCGTGCAGCCCGCCTCCAGTGGTGTCGCGACAGGTGTGAATGGAGGGACGAATGGAGACGTGTCGTCTTCAGCGATGAGAGTCGCTTCTGCCTTGGTGCCAATGATGGTCGTATGCGTGTTTGGCGCCGTGCAGGTGAGCGCCACAATCAGGACTGCATACGACCGAGGCACACAGGGCCAACACCCGGCATCATGGTGTGGGGAGCGATCTCCTACACTGGCCGTACACCACTGGTGATCGTCGAGGGGACACTGAATAGTGCACGGTACATCCAAACCGTCATCGAACCCATCGTTCTACAATTCCTAGACCGGCAAGGGAACTTGCTGTTCCAACAGGACAATGCACGTCCGCATGTATCCCGTGCCACCCAACGTGCTCTAGAAGGTGTAAGTCAACTACCCTGGCCAGCAAGATCTCCGGATCTGTCCCGCATTGAGCATGTTTGGGACTGGATGAAGCGTCGTCTCACGCGGTCTGCACGTCCAGCACGAACGCTGGTCCAACTGAGGCGCCAGGTGGAAATGGCATGGCAAGCCGTTCCACAGGACTACATCCAGCATCTCTACGATCGTCTCCATGGGAGAATAGCAGCCTGCATTGCTGCGAAAGGTGGATATACACTGTACTAGTGCCGACATTGTGCATGCTCTGTTGCCTGTGTCTATGTGCCTGTGGTTCTGTCAGTGTGATCATGTGATGTATCTGACCCCAGGAATGTGTCAATAAAGTTTCCCCTTCCTGGGACAATGAATTCACGGTGTTCTTATTTCAATTTCCAGGAGTGTATAAAGCTTGCTGCCCTTCTTCGAACTTTCTCTATACGCTCCGTTAATACCTTCTGGTAAGCCGGCCGGTGTGGCCGTGCGGTTCTAGGCGCTTCAGTCTGGAACCGCGTGACCGCTACGGTCGCAGGTTCGAATCCTGCCTCGGGCATGGATGTGTGTGATGTCCTTAGGTTAGTTAGGTTTAAGTAGTTCTAAGTTCTAGGGGACTGATGACCACAGATGTTAAGTCCTATAGTGCTCAGAGCCATTTGAACCATTTTGAACCTTCTGGTAAAGACCGCGCATTAGTACTCCAAAACTGGACGGACAAGCGTAGTGCAGGCAGTCCCTTTAGTCGATCTGTTGCAACTTCTAAGTGTTCTACCAATAGATCACAGTCTTTGGTTCGCCTTCTATACAACATTTTCTATGTGTTCTTTCTTCATAATTGTAGTTCGTAGGTATTTAGTTGAGTTTACGGCCTTTAGATTTGACTGATTTATCGCGTAACCGAAGTTTGACGGATTCCTTTTAGAACTCATGTGGATGACCTCACAGTTTTCAGTATTAAGGGTCCATTGCCTATTTTCGCACCATTATGGTTCCAAAAAGAGGTGAAAACCGTTGTTTCTTTAGTGATAGGGCCAAAAGCAAGGCATAAATATATTTGACCTTAAACTGAAAGGCAGCTAAAGAGGGAAGTGTAAATAAAAATAAGTAACTGTGAAGTCACTGTGCGTCAGTACGTGCGCCTATGCGTGCGATATAAATCGAAGACCTGTGAATATCGACTACGAACAACGAGCAACGGCCACACGAAAAGTCGTTGCATTTGTAATGCTGCGTACTTTCTGGCAGAGATTAGGCAGAGTCCTTTTTGAGATTATTTTAAGCGAAAATTATTAAAAAAAAGTCGCGCAAAATACTTACATCGTCTAACCTTATCCATGCGCGAGGAACGTCCGCCGGCCGCGTGAACACTATAAATGCTAATAAGCATTTTTTGTGGTAAAGGCTATACATGGTACCTTTTGAGATTAGTTTTTAAAAAATTCCATAAAGAAGCTCACCGACTTTCAAATATTGTTCCTTCTTTCCCACTGTTGTCGGTAACAAGCGAATATGGTGGGAGTTGAAAGAATCAAAATGCACGTGTCCAGCTTCTAGATATATCACATGCAAACAAACCTAACGAATATACCTTATGAAGTTTTTCTAGTCCCCTGAGCTGAAGGTGATACGCGGCCAGGAGTAGCGATAACAAAGGTTGCTGCGTAACAAGAGTAGGGCTTCCTCGCAGCATTGCCAACACGCGCGACGTTTGCGCTTCGAACTTTCGAAGTCATCGCTTGCTGTGGTGTAAACATTACGAAAGAATTCAAAAAAAGAACAGATTCCGTGAAAGCGTTAACCATAAGATGTGGTACATACTTAAATCAATGAATACGAAGTATAGAAAAAAGTAAATCCTACGGAAACACATTTATGCAATGAGTGAGACACTGAAAACCATGTAAATAATTATTTTACTAGTCGAAACGGATATAATCATTAACAAGTCAATCGCAATCGCTACATGTCCACTGCACACTGAACGGCTGTTCATTATAGTGTCGCACACTGCAGATCGCCTTCGTTGGCACCAGTCCCCAGAGCTACGGAACATTCCGGATTCTGCCTGTAGTGTTGGCAGAAGAGCCAACACTGTGTTTCTAGAGGAGGCCGAAATGCACGCGTCTAAATACACGCAGATCGGCGTGAGGTCTGGAACAAGACAATGTCTTGAGAATTGCATAAAGTACGAAATTCTTGTAATACTTAACTTTAATCCACAATTGTAGAACATCACTCTTGATGATACATGCTTCACATAATAAATATCAATTGAATACGGCGCCTTGCTAGGTCATAGAAAATGTAGCTGAAGGCTATGCTAACTATCGTCTCGGCAAATGAGAGCGTAGTTGTCAGTGAACCTTTCCTTGCAAAGTCGGCTGTACAACTGGGGCGAGTGCCAGTACGTCTCTCTAGACCTGCCGTGTGGTGGCGCTCGGTCTGCAATTACTGACAGTGGCGACACGCGGGTCCGGCGTATACTAATGGACCGCGGCCGATTTAAAGGCTACCACCTAGCAAGTGTGGTGTCTGGCGGTGACACCACACTGCCCACGAGCACCGAGAAGAACTGAGGGAGCTGAGGGAACCAGAAAAACTTTGCAAGGTATAGTGACACTTCTCTCTAAAACCATAACATTAAGAACAGATACTAAAAATAAATAACGCTTGCAGTACTATTGAGAAGTAAATAACTTAATAAATATTGTAAAAACAATACTTAGGGTTTTCTGGTTTTTTTTGTGCTTTTCATAAACGCAATCTTCTCGTCTTCTCGGTAAGATAAAAATTTTCGCTGTCCTATGATAAAACACCAAAGTAGATAATCTAATTCGCGTACGAACCTGTATTTACTGGCAATGGCGGCCGACCGACGCAACAAAGTGTACTACAGTCTGCATCAGGTATCTGAAAGGATCGCTACTCTTCCACTGTAATTGTTGATTATCCACCGCGGCGCAAGCGCAGCTCTAACATTTACTTTAATTTCGGCGCTTGCTAGAAATCTTCGGCTTCTGTCAAAACTTCGTCATATTTTGGCCGAAGCCGAAGGTTTGGCCGAAGACGGGATTTTTGGCCTAAGATGGACGAAGTCGAATTTTCGGTAGGACACTACACATAGCTGAGACCATATTCCATAAGCATGCAATTTGAATACAATGCGCTTGTGAGGTACAGTGTTAAAACCATTCTGGAAATCTAGAAATACTGAATTAATTTGCAATCCCTTTTCAGTGGCACTAAACACTTCGTCTGAGTAAAGAGCTAGATATGTTTCACAGGAACAATGTTTTCTAAGTCCTTGTTTGCTGTCGTCAATAGACCGTTATCTTCGAGGAAATTCATACTGTTGGAACACAATATATGTTCCAAAATCCTGGTGCACGTCAACGTTAATAATACGGGCCTTTAATTTAGTGGATTACTCCCACTACATATCTTATTTTATAGTCCTCTCTCGTTCGCCTCGAGAACGTCCGTAAAATTAATATTCAAATTTTATTACGTAATAAATAGTAAAATCCATTAGTTAAATCTTAAATTTAACCGTTTCACATGCGCCATTCTATATATTTATTGGTTGCACACTCGGCGTCGCAGACCAGTGACAGTTGACATTACACATCGAAATAATTTTTACTAGCATATCTTAATTCCATGACTTGTACAAGACGTAATTGTGACGTTTATTGGCCGGCTATTAAACGTTACAGTCGCAGTAAAACGACAAACAATTCATCGTTACGAAAACGTAGAGAGTCGTTTAAGAGCAAGCATTCAGACAGAGAAAACTTTATCTGAGAATGTCGTCACGTGTAACAAAATTCCAGAACTACCCTTCCCTTCGGTGTATTATTGAACATGCATAGTAGTTCAGTGATATTTACTACGTTAAAATTGTGTTTCTGCAAGTGAGCTCTAATATCGAAACTACACTACGCAGTAACATTTGCTATTTAGAAGGAGTAACTAAAAGAGTGCCAATTAGTTGCAGGTGTCGAATATCTCATTTTAAAAATAGCACAACAGGGCAAGGAAACGGAACGTGCGGAGGGTAAATATTGCTTCCTGTCATAACACATACACACATACATATACAGGGTGGTCCATTCATAGTGACCGGGCCAAATATCTCACGAAATAAGCGTCAAACGAAAAAACTACAAAGAACGAAACTCGTCGAGCTTGAAGGGGGAAACCAGATTGCGCTATGGTTGGCGCGCTAGATGGCGCTGCCATAGGTCAAACGAATATCAACTGCGTTTTTTTAAAAATAGGGATCCCCATTTTTTATTACATATTCGTGTAGTACGTAAAGAAATATGAGTGTTTTAGTTGGACCACTTTTTTCGCTTTGTGATAGATGGCGCTGTAATAGTCACAAACGTATAAGTATGTGGTATCACCTAACATTACGTCAGTGCGGACGGTATTTGCTCCGTGATACCATTACCCGTGTTAAAATGGACCGTTTACCAATTGCGGAAAAGGTCAATATCGTGTTGACGTATGGCTATTGTGATCAAAATGTCCAACGGGCGTGTGCTATGTATGCTGCTCGGTATCCTGGACGACATCATCCAAGTGTCCGGACCGTTCACCTGATAGTTACGTTATTTATCGAAACAGGAAGCGTTCAGATACATGTGGAACGTCAACCACGACGTGCAACAAATCATGATGCCCAAGTAGGTGTTTTAGCTGCTTTCGCGGCTAATCCGCACATCATTAGCAGAAAAATTACGCGAGAATCGGGAATCTCAAAAACGTGGGTGTTGAGAATGCTACATCAACATCAATTGCAACCGTACCATATTTCTATGCACCAGGAATTGCATGGCGACGACTTAGAACGTCGTGTACAGTTCTGCCACTGGGCACAAGAGAAATTACGGGACGATGACAGATTTTTTGCACGCGTTCTATTTAGCGACGAAGCGTCATTCACCAACAGCAGTACCGTAAACCGGCATAATATGCACTATTGGGCAACGGAAAATCCACGATGGCTGCGACAAGTGGAACATCAGCGACCTTGGTCGTCGAAGCATCATACCATAGCCCGCACGTTCACCGGATCTGACGTCCCCGGATTTCTTTCTGCGGGGAAAGTTAAAGGATGTTTGTCATCGTGGTCCACCGACAACGGCTGACAACATGCATCAGCGCATTGTCAATGCATGTGCGAACATTACGGAAGGCGAACTACTCGCTGTTGAGAGGAATGTCGTTACACGTATTGCCAAATGCATTGAGGTTGACGGACATCATTTTGAGTATTTATTCCATTAATGTGGTATTTACAGGTAATCACGCTGTAACAGCATGCGTTCTCAGAAATGATAAGTTCACAAACGTACATGTATCACATTGGAACAACCGAAATAAAATGTTCAAACGTAGCTACGTTCTGTATTTTAATTTAAAAAAAAAAAACTATCTATTACCAACTGTTTCTCTAAAATTGTGAGCCATATGTTTGTGACTGTTACAGCGCAATCTATCACAAAGCGAAAAAAGTGGTCCACTAAAACATTCATATTTCTTTACGTACTACACGAATATGTAATAAAAAATGGGGGTTCCTATTTGAAGAAACGCAGTTGATATCCGGTTGACCTATGACAGCACCATCTATCGGGCCAACCATAGCGCCATCTGGTTTCCCCCTTCAAGCTAGACAAGTTTCGTTGTTTGTATTTTTTTTCTATTGTCGCTTATTTCGTGAGATATTTGGCCCGGTCACGATCAGTGGACCACCCTGTATACATACAAACATGCACCAACTGAGAAACGATTGAATATGATCTTTCAGTATATTTGTTGAAGTACGTAGGAAAATGATAACTGTGGATGAAACTACATTTCAGTCTTAAAAACAATAACTGAGCAGCATTTAGGAATCTGTAAAATCAATGGCAATGTCTGTTTTTGGAATTTTAAAATATAAAATGATTGTACATATTAATATTTCTGAACGAGCCTTAGTATGTATGTGCCCACCTTCATTTTTAGACATAAACTGGAATATACATAATGGATATAGGAGAGTACAAGGCGTAGACGCGTGGTTGACGACATATGGTAATTTGGGTCTGGCTATGACCCGTGCACGGATAGCAAAATGGTAAGGCGACCGCTCGCGACAAGCGGGAAATCGAGGTTCGATGCCCAGTCTAGCACGAATTTTCATTGTCGTCATTCCATTCTACAGCCGATGGTAGTCCTTATTCACAATTTGATGTATTTCGTAACGGCTGTTGTCGCCGCAGTGCCTGTTCCTTTGGACATGCATGCATGCATGTCAATCAGTCAACAACAGGCACCCACATAAAGGTCACTGGCCACCCGTTCCATGACATCGTGAGTGATCTTCATATATAACATAAAATGGACAAGGGACACCAATGGACTTTGAATTAGAAACTTTTATTCGTGGCAGAGCAAGTGGCAACAAGTTATTAAACAATAAGCTACGAAGTAACAATTTTACTTTATTCATAACTGTCTGCAGTGTTCAATGTTTATTTTATTGGAAATATTGTCTTTAGCAATAAAAATTTGTCTTTAACAAGTTATCGTATTATCCCATATGTAGCACCACCAAAATAGTGAAAGGTGCCGTCTTCAATCAGTGTTACTATCTTAGCAATCGAAACTAGTTTATCTTAGTAGTTAAGACTCATTGGAATGATGCAGACATCTGTATGTGAAAGTGTTAAGGTGTGATGTGTTTGTCACTGTTCTCTTTGCGCCAGACAAATAAGTTCGATCAAAAATATAAGTAAATGCACTAATTAAATGATCTAAACACGCTAATTACTTAACATCCACACTAAGCTATATGTTTCTTTTTGTACAGGATTCTGCTTCTACACGTAAGCACACTTGCATATACAACAACTGAAACTAATCACGTTCAGATTAATATAATGTTAAGGTATCTGTAATGCAGCCGACGATAGCAGCGTGCTGTCGGAACGCGTCCTACTAGTTAAATATTAGTAAAAAAGTGACTGAAGCATTATAAATTATTCAAAAAATTTACGTTACGGTCGCAGTCCGCAAAACATTCCATTTA
The DNA here is from genome assembly GCF_021461385.2 of Schistocerca piceifrons. Taxonomy (NCBI): domain Eukaryota; kingdom Metazoa; phylum Arthropoda; class Insecta; order Orthoptera; family Acrididae; genus Schistocerca; species Schistocerca piceifrons. The sequence goes on from NC_060141.1 coordinate 331,488,958, forward strand.
ACTTCGATAAAATTAAATTTAAACACGCGTCATTTTCTATTCCAGTCACAACCCTTCTACCTCTCCGGCTAATCAGGTTTTTCTATATGACCGTATATCTAAAGTCCCCAATCTGTGGGGAAAAGGCATCGATTCCCAAGAATAATGCAAACCCGAGAGAAGCAGATGAAGTTCTAATCGTATAGCCATTGCTCCGTATTTTAGCAATGACGATTAGAAACAAAGTTCAGTTAACTTTCTATATTTTTATTACGTAAACTAGTTCTTAATCAAGAGTAGTTAGTGGAAAAATTGTAAAAAAGGCTTTCAGTGTTTTCATTAATGAAAAGAACCAACGGTCGCCAGTTCCTCACCGGAATGAGAATAATTAAATTGAAACTGAACTTTACTCGTAAGCAATCTCTGGTAAGAATAGTTATTGGCGTCATAACGTAGGAACAGTACCTAACGGATACTTTCGAGTACTTCATACCACACATGTCACAGTAGTCAAATAATAATCCAATAGCAAACACATACAACATATTATATTGATTTTCAAATATCACATAAAGTAAAATTGTTTATTAGCTATGGACAGAAACTTTTTGTTACGTGACTCACCGAAGTACTGACCGCCGTAATTGTAGCAAGCAGGAAGATTGTCTGAATGTACTCACTGGTAAGGACTGTCATTTACCTAGCAGTTACTCCTATATTTCTTTATAGTAGAAGTTATAAATTTATGCCACAACCTTTAAATTGGAACTGCGCTTTGACAATGAAATTCAGTGTCCAAGTTACATAAAGTTTTACTACCAATTTTTTGTAATGAAAGTTACTCTATTTTTGGCAAATGAATTAGTACTGGCTTTTGCATCATTCTATTTCTGACATCATTCATACTACAGCCAAAGTTTTCATTAATACGCAATTGTCCAAAAGGTGTAACATTTATGTTTTGGTAATATAATAAATTAATGTTCACTTAATTTCAGTTCTTTTCTGATTATCTCAGTTCATACAAAGGGACAGGATGCATACTAGTTGGATAATGACTTAGAAAAATTATTTATTTGGCAACATGCACGAAAACAATGTTATTTTAGCAATAAAATTCCAATTGCGCTGGTCATCCTATTACACTTCTAGTTATAAAAAAACTAGATCTTACTTTACTTTATGATGCCGTTGGTTTGTCGAGTGGCTTCATTTAGCGGTAAAATAGGGCACAGGTTGATCTTCTTGCCATACGATAGACAATAACAAGGCCCCACAGTACTCTTGATGTTATGTGAATTACTCTTGCTGCGTTTGCACTGTGCCCAACAAATGCCCATGTTAAAGATCTGCCAAACCAACTATTTCAGTTTTCACTGCTCCGCACTTCGGAAACAGACATTTTATCTCCGCACTTTTACGTGGCCACACCGGCAAATACGCACAACCAACGACAGCCATCGTCTCCTCACGACTCCGAACTTCTATTTTTTTTGGCAGGCTCGCAGGCCGAGCGATAATGCATTTACAACTTTTCCCTGACTAGGCCAGCGTGTATACTTACAAACTATTAACATTCCATGCGTATTCTATTTCTTAAATAGCAGATAGCATTTGTAACTTGACAACCTATTTACAAGAATAATATCCAGCACAACTACGTAAAAAAAATGTAGAAAATATATGATCATCCACAGAGTTGTGGTGTTACACAGTATTATTAATATTGTTCAGTCGGCGAACTTTATTTGTATCCTCTTTTAAAGTTTATAATGTATCACTTTTATTCGAGTGTAAATAGGACTGTCATCTGACCTCACAAAATTCCCATCCTGTCCTATAATTCTATGTGTAGCTTTAATCATGTAAGTTCCGATTCAGCCAATTGTCTGGAAAAGATTTTCCCTACTAACAGCAAAGTACCCGTGGTCTAGGGGTAGCATCTTTGATTCATAATCAAAAACTTCTTCTGTCCCGGGTTCGATCCCCGCAACTGGGTAAATTTTGATAAATAATCAGCATTGGCGGCCGAAGACTTCCGGCATAAGAAGTCAACATCATTCTGCCAACGGCCTTGTCAAAGAGGGCGGAGGAGCGGATGGAGGTTCAGGGCACTCTCTTGTCCTAGGGGTGGGAAATTGCCCCTAAAGGCGGAAGAATCAGCAATGATCAACGACATGAGGATGCAGAAGGCAATGGAAACCACTGCATTAAAAACACGTAACGTGTATCCACAGGACATGTGGCCTGTAATTGAAGAAGTGTCATGATGATCTCTCCATTGGCAAAAGATTCCGGAATAGTCCCCCATTTGGATCTCCGGGAGGGGACTGCCATGGGGGAGGTTACCATGAGAAAAAGATTGAATAATTTACGAAAGGATAATGTTCTACGAGTCGGGGCGTGGAATGTCAGACGCTTGAACGTGGTAGGGAAACTAGAAAATCTGAAAAGGGAAATGTAAAGGCTCAATCTAGATATAGTAGGGGTCAGTGAAGTGAAGTGGAAGGAAGACAAGGATTTCTGGTCAGATGAGTATCGGGTAATATCAACAGCAGCAGAAAATGGTATAACAGGCGTAGGATTCGTTATGAATAGGAAGGTAGGGCAGAGGGTGTGTTACTGAGAACAGTTCAGTGACCGGGTTGTTCTAATCAGAATCGACAGCAGACCAACACCGACAACGATAGTTCAGGTATACATGCCGACGTCGCAAGCTGAAGATGAACAGATAGAGAAAGTGTATGAAGATACTGAAAGGGTAATGCAGTATGTAAAGGGGGACGAAAATCTAATAGTCATGGGTGACTGGAATGCAGTTGTAGGGGAAGGAGTAGAAGGAAAGGTTACAGGAGAATATGGGCTTGGGACAAGGAATGAAAGAGGAGAAAGACTAATTGAGTTCTGTAACAAGTTTCAGCTAGTAATAGCGAATACCCTGTTCAAGAATCACAAGAGGAGGAGGTATACTTGGAAAAGGCCGGGAGATACGGGAAGATTTCAATTAGATTACATCATGGTCAGACAGAGATTCCGAAATCAGATACTGGATTGTAAGGCGTACCCAGGAGCAGATATAGACTCAGATCACAATATAGTAGTGATGAAGAGTAGGCTGAAGTTCAAGACATTAGTCAGGAAGAATCAATACGCAAAGAAGTGGGATACGGAAGTACTAAGGAATGACAAGATACGTTTGAAGTTCTCTAAGCTATAGATACAGCAATAAGGAATAACGCAGTAGGCAGTACAGTTGAAGAGGAATGGACATCTCTAAAAAGGGCCATCACAGAAGTTGGGAAGGAAAACATAGGTATAAAGAAGGTAGCTGCGAAGAAACCATGGGTAACAGAAGAAATACTTCAGTTGATTGATGAAAGGAGGAAGTACAAAAATGTTCCGGGAAAATCAGGAATACAGAAATACAAGTCGCTGAGGAATGAAATAAATAGGAAGTGCAGGGAAGCTAAGACGAAATGGCTGCAGGAAAAATGTGAAGACATCGAAAAAGATATGATAGTCGGAAGGACAGGCTCAGCATACAGGAAAGTCAAAACAACCTTTGGTGACATTAAAAGCAACGGTGGTAACATTAAGAGCGCAACGGGAATTCCACCGTTAAATGCAGAGGAGAGAGCAGATAGGTGGAAAGAATACATTGAAAGCCTCTATGAGGGTGAAGATTTGTCTGATGTGATAGAAGAAGAAACAGAAGTCGATTTAGAAGAGATAGGGGATCCAGTATTAGAATCGGAATTTAAAAGAGCTTTGGAGGACTTACGGTCCAATAAGGCAGAAGGGATAGATAACATTCCATCAGAATTTCTAAAATCATTGGGGGACGTGGCAACAAAACGACTATTCACGTTGGTGTGTAGAATATATGAGTCTGGCGATGTACCATCTGACTTTCGGAAAAGCATCATCCACACAGTTCCGAAGACGGAAAGAGCTGACAAGTGCGAGAATTATCGCACAATCAGCTTAACAAGTCGTGCATCGAAGCTGCTTACAAGAATAATATACAGAAGAATGGAAAAGAAATTTGAGAATGCGCTAGGTGACGATCAGTTTGGCTTTAGGAAAAGTAAAGAGACGAGAGAGGCAATTCTGACGTTACGGCTAATAATGGAAGCAAGGCTAAAGAAAAATCAAGACACTTTCATAGGATTTGTCGACCTGGAAAAAGCGTTCGACAATATAAAATGGTGCAAACTGTTTGAGATTCCGAAAAAAGTAGGGGTAAGCTATAGGGAGAGACGGGTCATATACAATATGTACAACAACCAAGAGGGAATAATAAGAGTGGACGATCAAGAACGAAGTGCTCGTATTAAGAAGGGTGAAAGACAAGGCTGTAGCCTTTCGCCCCTACACTTCAATCTGTACAATGATGGAAATAAAAGAAAGGTTCAGGAGTGGAATTAAAATACAAGGTGAAAGGATATCAATGATACGATTCGCTGATGACATTGCTATTCTGAGTGAAAGTGAAGAAGAAATAAATGATCTGCTGAACGGAATGAACAGTCCAATGAGTACACAGTATGGTTTGAGAGTAAATCGGAGAAAGACGAAGGTAATGAGAAGTAGTAGAAATGAGAACAGCGAGAAACTTAACATCAGGATTGATGGTCACGAAGTCAATAAAGTTAAGGAATTCTGCTACCTAGGCAGTAAAATAACCAATGACGGACGGAGCAAGGAGGACATCAAAAGCAGACTCGCTATGGCAAAAAATGCGTTTCTGGCCAAGAGAAGTCTACTAATATCAAATACCGGCCTTAATTTGAGGAAGAAATTTCTGAGGATGTACGTCTGGAGTACAGCATTGTATGGTAGTGAAACATGGACTGTGGGAAAACCGGAACAGAAGAGAATCGAAGCATTTGAGATGTGGTGCCATAGCCGAATGTTGAAAATAAGGTAAGGAATGAGGACGTTCTACGCAGAATCGGAGAGGAAAGGAATATGTGGAAAACACAGATAAGGAGAAGGGACAGGATGATAGGACATCTGCTAAGACATGAGGGAATGACTTCCATGGTACTAGAGGGAGCTGTAGAGTGTAGAGGGCAAAAACTGTAGAGGAAGACAGAGATTGGAAGATTTGGGTCACGGTCAGGGCTGGAAGCTATCAGACAGGTCCCACTTTTAGTAGAGTTTAGATTAGACCAGGGGAGGCAATAGCTGCTAGTCCGTCAGCCAACGGGTTACGGCCTTTTTATAGATATCCATGATTAAGGGACGCTATAAACTCACCGATCCTGTTGCCGATTGCTGCCAACAGTAATGTGAAGAAGCACGGTTTTATTTCTGATGCGACAAAATCTTGCCTTAGGCTCTGACCCACTGTGGATCTTCACAAGGACGCCGCTGACATGAGACCAGGGCACGTCAACCTGAATCAAACAGAGTTTATACTCTTGGTGGTACAGGGAAGTGACTGTTCGATGTTTAGAGGCTGCTGAATTGCTTACTTTCCAACAAGATCGTCGGTGCTACTAACAACAAAGAAGGAGTGAACCGTTACAACGTTTTGACGATGATAAAGTAACTTTTGTTCTTATCACTACGTAATAAAACTTTCCATTAATCATTTATAAAAATTCTAATTAATTGGAAATGATATGAAATAAAAATGTTGGCCATGTAGTGCCTGGAAACCTAAAGCAATTTACGTCAAAAATGAAGCAAGTGGTAGAGTCTCCAGTAGTTCTTTAATTGTTGCAGTATTTTTACGAACCTTCTGGTTGGGGACGCATACTGTAATGACTAATATGAAATGCATGAAGTTTATGAGCTTTCGTAGGCGGTATAGGGGCAACATTATTAAATGCTATAATTCATATCGATAACAGAACTGCGAGTTTATGGATATCATGAGAAAGATACTAATACCCGAAGTAAACGGCGCCGGATAGAAGGGACCATAGAACCATTTTACACTTTATTTCATGAGAATTCTGCATCAAAGGAAGCCTAGTTGTGAAGATTTTACCGTAATCTGTTGGGCTGCAACACAGGATTCGTCGTGTAGGTGGTCGAAACTCAAACTGATTGACAACCTTGGAGAGATAAGGAAGAGAACGAGGAGGACAAGGGGAGAGTCCTGGGATGCAATATTTAGTCGCGAGCACATAAGGAGCTAGAAGCAAGTTATTATCTTCTGCGTGTATTTGGTTCCACAAAACCTTGCAGAACTATTCAAATTTTGTTACGTTGCTAGGAACTTAAAGATCTGAAAAACATTAAGGCGTCTTTTCGTAGAAACAGCGCAGCTTGTGCAAACAACTGTTATGCATTCATGGAATTTCCCGACAGGCGCTATGACCTCGTTTCATCTCTAACCCTCCGCTTTTAACGTATGTGCTGTTTTCAGTAAAGGGACAGACCGCGGTGTTCATTCAGTGGAAATTTCTACATACCTAGGGGCTACACTACCGGATACTGTCAGAGTTTCACAGCTTTGCTGTTTGGTTACCTGACGGCCCCGCAGCGGTGTAATTGAGTTGACCGAGGCCGCAGCAGAACGAGAATGACGGCGTGGCGGGGGTACGAGGGTGGGAGGCAACCCAAAGCAGCAGAAGTTCATCTAACTGCCACAGGCGGGGACAGCAGCACTGTCGCAGCCGCTGTTGACAACCTGTTCAGACTACAAATGTCGAGCATGATTACTCCCGCTTGTTTGCTGTGAATATGCTACCTTTACTCCGCAGTCCGCTACGAATGAGAGTACATACGTATTTCTGCTATTAACTGGTAAATGTTGGACGTGAGCTGTGTTTTTAAGACAGTAAATTAATTAACAGAATCAACTCTGTCTGCAAATCAGAACGCAATTTGTTGTAAGAGTGGCTCTTTTACATGCTAAAGAACTTTCATAGTTTTTGATGCAGCAGTTGATAATGATATATTATAATACTGTGTTTAGAAGATTAAACAAATGAGTGTGATCTGGAAAAAACAGCCATTGACTATACAATATTGTCTTACATTACCAGTTCTTTATTGAACTCAACTAGGTATAAACATATGACTGTGAAAAAGCAAAGCAAAATATTAAAAATTAAGAAAACAATGCAGGAGAAACGCAATTGAAGTTCCGAAAAAGGGTCTTTCCTCTGTTCCTCGATAATCTAGAAATAAAACTTTTAATTATTGAACATAAATTGTGTTAATATTACATAAACAGCCATGACAGAGAAACACAAACAAAACTGCTGGAAAATTTCAAATGTCGGTACACATTTTGATGCTAATTTCGAAATTTGTTAGAGTGAACAATTTAGGCCTGGGGTCTTTCATACATAATCTGTAACCCATAGTTCGCCGGTTTCATTGCCATGTACATCCGAAATTTGATCAACATAAACAGCACAGCCCGAAGAATAACACTACTGACGGTTCCTAATAAATCTGCGAAAAATGTTGTACGCTACAGGAATCGAATCCTCATTCCCTGTGATCTGATTTCTCATGCTGAAGTGTTTTCGATACGAACAAAAACCTTTTCCTTGTATTGTGAAAATTATCGTCCTTTTCCACCCATGAGAAACCATTATCCCTGAATTGGTTGCCAGATATGGAGATTGCAGTGAACAGAAATGAATCTACAAAAGTCTTAAGTAAAAAACGTCAGTATCATGTACAAAAGACATTTCTCTTCAGCGTGGATTTATTTTACTAGTTTGATTGTTGAGCCAATGTAGAATCGCATCTGAAATGTCTTCAGTAAAAGTTATGACCCACATTCGTTCAACATCTAGATTCCAACAACATTAGCACTATATCGCAGACAAGGAATGTGTAACACAGTGTTATAGTCTTGTTCTGTCATAAGATGGTGGTTGTGCTTCTCTCGATTTGAAGCAGTTTCCCATACGATAAAGGTAGCAATCACGGCAACGTATGTTTCATACATACAGCATAGACACCTTGTAAGTATCCTCCACTCCATCATTATCATCCTCAAAATCATCCAGGTCATGTTTTGAATTCTTATGATCATTACTTTCTATCTGGTAATCTGCATCAACATCACTGTCGTCCAGACCTTCATTAACCATCTCGTCCAACTGCATTGAGAAGTTTTATTCATTGTGTCTCAGATTTCGTCGCGAATAACCAGTGTATTCAGGCTGTTTTGAATGGTAGGATGGAGCTGGTAGAGGCTCCATGTTATGAATATTAATTAACAACACGACCAGTAATAACGTTGATGTACTAACCACATTTACCGCGCCGCCCGGAGTGGCCGTGCGGTTCTGGGCGCTGCAGTCTGGAGCCGAGCGACCGCTCCGGTCGCAGGTTCGAATCCTGCCTCGGGCATGGATGTCCTTAGGTTAGTTAGGTTTAAGTAGTTCTAAGTTATAGGCGACTGATGACCTCAGAAGTTAAGTCGCATAGTGCTCAGAGCCATTTGAACCACATTTACCGCAATAAACACAAAAGTTGACCAATTAGTCTGATCATAATAGTTCAACAACTCGTATCGTACGGCTGCGAGACGTCACAGCAATTTTATGGTCCTTGTACTGACATTTTATGGTCCTTGTACTGACAGTAAAACAGGGTGAACCGTACTTCAACATCACTACAACATTCCAGGACTTTTACTGAGAAGTACGCGAAGAGAAAAGGCGAAATGACTCCTGGAAGAAGAGAAGATGGCCACACACACCCGCCGAATCTTGGGCACCACTCCTTGACTTGTTTCCAGTTCTGTTTTTAGCCTGTAGCCTATTTTCAGTACTATTTTAGCCCATGATCTACTTTCTCTTGTAACGTCTCAAGACGACAATAAATTCAAAAATTGGCTGGGAATTATAAACAGTGACTATCACCACTTCAGAATAACATGGGTTATCATAATCGGCAGACAGCTCGTGACGATGGGCTTTAAATACACATTTAAACCCACTAGTTCTTCCATCCACGAAGATCCCATGCAATTTTGGTATTCACAAGTACATTTATATGACCGCTTGTGCATCGAAAAGCATCTATGTTGGAATAACAACTCTGTAACAGAGCCAGAGAATATACAGCAACACAGTCGTGTAAGGTGGAGACCCTGGTGTGAAAATCTGTCGTACATCAAAATCCAAGTCGCCACCGAATACAACCCACACAATGTTATCATCAACGCTTGCTCCAGCAGCAACGACACATCCACCACCAATAACAATAGCTCCAGCAGGCATGTAACCACCTCACGCTTGGCGGTACAGTATTAAAGTTCAAGACTGGTAGCCTACGTGTAGAGTAATTTTAAAGACGCAATACTATGGGGTAGGTTTGCTGTGGACTGAATATATTAGTTCACAGATATTGTGAAAAAAGCTTTTAACGATAATGTAATAAGTATAATGCAGGATAAAGTCCGTCGGGCGTCGAATAGGAGGACTGCATTAGCTACATGTGGACACGATCACATCCATGCTGAGACAATTACCTACTTGCCTACTTGTTATAGACTTTCATTTCTCCAGAGCTCTGTAACTTATTCTGCTGCTATTTGCTGCCACATTCACTATCTTTGGCAATAAATCAAGCTTTATCAGCATTCAAATTTAATTTGGGCAACAGAAACGTAAAAATTTCTGTTTTGAATTTAGGATAATTACGTTATTCGTAAATTTCATCTGAATGGATCAGGACGACATAAGGCTTGCAAACCAGAACAACAAGGGTTGGTTTACGACTTCTGAACTCCAACAGAAAACAAAAGAGACGTCTGACATCAATAACTACACCAGACAATACTCTGTTCTCATAACAAAAAAAGCGGAAAAATGTTCCCGTAGAAGCACAAATACGGCTAATATGTTCCTCTTTAAAAACCTCTGAGAAAATGTGGGGAACCGGCTGCCTCCATTCTCATTCCGCCTCGCGTACCAAAAATTTTGGCATTAGAACGCATTCGTCCTCTTTTAACAAAGAACATTCCAAATCCTTGTAGTTAAGCCTTCATGTGCAGCATCTCTCTCTCACTACCACTGTCTATATACGTACACTATATGATCAAAAGTATCCAGACACCTGGCAGAAAATAACGTGCAAGTTCGTGGCGCCCTCCGTCGGTAATGCTGAAATTCAGTGTTGTGTAGGCCCACCCCTAACCTTGATGACAGCTTCCACTCTCGCAAGCATACGTTCAATCACGTGCTGGAAGGTTTCTTGGGAAACAACAGCCCATTCTTCACGGAGTGCTGCACTGAGGTGAGGTATCGATGTCGGTCGGTGGGCCCCGGTACGAAGTCGGTGTTCCAAAACACCCAAAAGGTGTTGTCTATAGGATTCAGGTCAGGACTCTGCGCAGACCAATCCATTACAAGAATGTTATTGTCGTGTAACCACTCCGCCACAGGGCGTGCATTATGAACAGGTGCTCGATCGTGTTGAAAGATGCAATCGCCATCCCCGAATTGCTCTTCAGCAGTGGGAAGCAAGAAGGTGCTTAAAACATCAATGTAGGGCTGTGCTGTGTTAGTACCACGCAAAACAACAAGGGGTGCAAGCCACCTCCATGAAAAACACGACCACACCATAACACCATCACCTCCGAATTTTACTGTTGGCACTACACACGCTGGCAGATGACGTTCACCGAGCGTTCGCCATACTCACACTCTGCCATCGGATCGCCACATTGTGTACCGTGATTCGGCACTACAAACAACGTTTCTCCATTGTTCAATCGTCCAATGTTCACATTCCTTACACCAAGCGAGGCGTCGTCTGGCATTTACCGGCGTGATGTGTGGCTTATGAGCAGCCACTCGACCATAAAAATCTAGTTTTCTCACCTCCTGACTGGTACAGTACTTGCAGCGGACCCTGATGCAGTTTGGAATTCCTGTGTGATGGTTTGGATAGATGTCTGCCTGTTACACATTATGACCCTCTTCAACTGTCGGCGCTCTCTGTCAGTCAACAGACGAGGCTCGCCTGTACACTTTCGTGCTGTATGTGTCCCTTCACGTTTCCACTTCACTATCACATCGGAAACAGTGGACCTAGGGATGTTTAGGAGTGTCGAAATCTCGCGTACAGACGTATGATACAAGTGACAGCCAATCACGTGACCACTTTCGAATTCTGTGAGTTCTGTGGAGCTCCCCATTCTGCTCTCTAGCGATGTCTAATGACTACTGAGGTCGCTGATATGGAGTATCTGGCACTAGGTGGCAGCACAGTGCACCTAACAGGAAAAACGTTTGTTTTTGGCGGTGTACGTCTCTCTCCCACTGTCTCCTTTTTCTCCCATTCATTTACAATATATCCCACTGCTGTTGTCTCCTCTCTCACTTGCACTGTCCTCTTTTGTATTTCTTTCCCACTGCCGCCGTCCGCACCATACCTCAGCAACTCAAAAATTGTGTGGGGTCTAACTTATGTTTTCTCCTATACCCAAGTGTTTAAAATTTCGTTCTGAAATCCGCCCTACCCTTCAAGTCTGCCAGGATCCAGACACACTATGGTCTCCACTCATCTCTCTTTCTCACCTACACTGACTCCCCTCCCTTTTCATCCCACTGCTTGGTATCCGCCCATCTGTCTTTCTCCTTCACTGCCACCGTCTCTCGCTGACCGTCGTTATCTCCTCTCTCTTTGGCTCCCACCACTGTTTTCACCCATCTGTCTTAGTCTTTTTGAACCACTTTCTCTCTCTCACCATCAATGCCTCCTTTCTCTTTCTCTTCCACCGTCTCTGACTCACTACTACTTTCTTTCAGCACAAAAAAGTGCGAATACGTTCTCATGCCATAATTTCTGGCGAGGAAAGCAGAATGAGGATTGACGCAACTGGTTCCCCATTTTTCTGTCATTTTTTTTAAAGAGGAACATATTCGGATTTCTTGTGCATCGACAGGAAAATTTTTCCGCAGGTTCCCTTCGTTCCTCTGCTACAGCCGGGTGTTCTGATTATATCTAACGAATTCTATACGTCAGTAAAGGTTAGACAGTTTATTTCCACACAGTAATTCGACACATTTATATATTTTGACACATGTAAACAACAAATAACTATGCTTAATATAAGGTTTACAGAAAATTGTTTGCTTCACATTTTTTCTGGACAATTTCCTCGGCGAATTCTGACGAAAGACATAGGGTGGAGGGGTGGTGGAGGTTGCTGCCACAGAGCCGTTTTGCCTCACCGGTGCTCTTCCTGCCCTCATGACCGATCGAGGTGGGACAGTGGTTAGCACACTGGACTCGCATCACGGAGGACGACAGTTCAAACTCGTGTCCGACCATCCCAATCTAAGTTTCCCGTAAATTCCTAAGTCGCTCTTGGTAAATGCCGGGATGGTACCTTTGGAAGGGCACGGCCGATTTCCATCCCCATCTCTCCCTAATCCGATGGGACCGATGGCCTCACTGTTTTGTGCACTCCCCCAAATCGACCAACCAACCAACTGCCCTCATAAAAGCCTCTCATATCGCCATTCAACGGCAAACTTATCGGACAGGCACTAATAATTTTTACACCACCAGTACACTGGTCAAGCTCCAGATATTTCGTTACGTGTTGAGGGCGGCGGATCTGGAGGTGACCTTTCTGCAGGTAGCTCCTCGTAATTTTGTCTCACCCATTTATGGATACATCAGTCATATTCCGCACATGGATAAAGGCTGCAGGACGGCCATACTACTGAAGGAAGGTATTGAGGATGACAACCTACGTCCCATTGGCTCGGGGCTTCGCAGTAAGATTTAGGGCGTGAGTATCATCAGTATATAACTTCCCTCCGGTAAAGGTGAAAGAAGAGAGTGGGCGCTGTTTTATATCGAAGAGGTAGCGCCATTGCTTGCGGACCGCTAGGACCACATCATCCTCAGACGGGGATTTAAGTGGATCTTATACCTAAATGATCAAATTTCACACTCTTTATTTAGCCGGCTGGCAAATGAACTGCTCACCATAGATACCTGGCGACGTGTACAAAGCAACCGGCAAGGTTTCACTTACATCACCGGTAACTCAACGAGTCATCTTGATCGTGTATACATTTTTCCAGGATTTACGGTGATAACGCTTGATGTGGGGCCATGGCCGATGACATTCTCCGAACATGTAGCATTATGTCTGCACGTTATCCTTACCACGGCAGAAGGTGTGATGTGGATGGGGCTTATGGAAACTAAATACGACGCTCCTCAGGGAACCAGATTGTCAGTAACTGATAACTGAGAAATGAAGGGAGTGTGAGAGGCACCTACCATCATATCTGCCCACGCGTAGGTGGTGGTTCGAATGCGCCAAGCCCGCCTTCCGATGCACGTGTCCACGAAACACTGCATTTGCGTTCGAAAACAGTGGGGTACTATTTCATGCTGCTACTCGAGATCCCCCCGTCCACCAAGCGCCGTCTCCTGCACGTCAGGTGGAATATCTTCTTTTTTTTTTCATCACTCTTCTGACTGGTTTCATACGGCCCGCCACGAATTCCTCTCCAGTGCTAACCTCTTCATCTCAGAGTAGCAATTGTGACCTACGTCCTCAATTATTTGCTGGATGTATTCCAGTCTCTGTCTTCCTCTACCGTTTCTGTCCTCTACAGCTCCCTCTAGTACCATGGAAGTTATTCCCTCATGTCTTAACAAATGTCCTATCATCCTGTCCCTCCTCCTTATCAGTGTTTTCCACATATTGCTTTCCTGTCCGATTCTGCACAGAACCTCCTCATTCCTTGCCTTATCAGTCCACCTAATTTTCAACATTCGTCTGTAGCACCACACTGCAAATGCATCGATTCTCTTCTGATCCGGTTTTCCCGCAATCCATGTCTCACTACCATACAATGCAGTACTCCAGACGAACATTCTCAGAGCTTTCTTCCACAAATTAAGGCCAATATTTAAAATTAGTAGACTTCTCTGGGTCCGGAATGCTCTTTTTGCCATTGTTAGTCCGCTTTTAATGTCCTCCTTTCTCCGTCCGTCATTGGTTGTTTTACTGCCTAGGTAGCATAATTCCTTAACTTCATCTACTTCGTGACCATCAATCTTGATGTTAATGTCCTCGCTGCCTCATTTCTACTTCTCATTACCTTCGTCTTTCTTCGATTTACCCTCAGTCCATACCCTGTACGCATTATACTGTTCATTCCGTTCAGCAGATCATGTAATTCTTCTTCACTTTCGCTCAGGATAGCAATGTCATCAGCGAATCGTATCAGTGATGTCCTTTCACCTTGAATTTTAATTGCACTCCTGAATCTTTCTTATTGCCATCATTCCTTCCTCGATGTACAGATTGAACAGTAGGGGCGCAAGGCTACACCCTTGTCTTACACTCTTTTTAATACGAGCACTTCGTTCTGGGTCGTCCTCCCTTATTATTCCCTCTTGGCTGTTGTAAATGTTATGTATGACCCGTCCTTCCCTATAGCTTACCGCTACTTTTTTCATAATTTCGAACACCTTGCACCATTATACACTGTAGAACGCTTTTTCGAGTCCGACAAATCCCATGAACGTGTCTTGATTTTTCGTTAGTCTTGCTTCCATTATTAACCGCAATGTCAGAATTACCTCTCTCGTACTTTTACCTTTCTTAAAGCCAAACTGATCGTCATCTAGCGCATCCGCAGTTTTCTTTTCCATTCTTCCGTATATTATTTTTGTAAGCAACTTGGATGCATGAACTGTTAAGCTGATTGTGCGATAATTCTCGCACTTGTCAGATCTTGCCGTCTTCGGAATCGCGTCGATGATGCTTTTGCGAAAATCAGTTGGTATGTTGCTAGACTCATACATTATACACAGCAACGTGAATAGTCGTTTTGCTGCCACTTCACCCAATGACCTTAGAAATTCTGATGGAATGTTATCTATCGCTTCTGCCTCATTTGATCATATGTCCTCCAAAGCTCTTTTCAATTCTAATTCTAATATGGGCCCCTTATCTCTTCTAAATCGACTCCTGTTTCTTCTTCTAACATATCAGACAGATCTTCCCCCTCAGGGAAGATAGGTACAGCTGATTCATGAAAGTACGGGAGGTGGATCTCCGGCCATACATGCTCGAATATCTATTGTCATTGGTAGGAAAAGTAGGTCTTTCTTAGGATAAATCTAGACAGCAGGTTCCCCCGCCTAAAGAGTATCTCCAGTAGTTTAAAAAATACTGAAACAATAACTCACAAGACAGATATTAACACTCCAAATATCACACATACCAGATGTCACAACGAAAAATAAACCATTGAAAATTGTAGCATTGGACATTTCACTGGCTTAACAACCCTCCATCAAAACATGCAATCAATAAAAATTAAAATATAACTATTAGAATTTGAGCTCCAATCTTTGAATTGCACGGTAGTTTTTGTTACTGAGCACTGGTGTAGAGACACAGAAATCCAACATGTAGTATTATCACTGTTTGAAAGGGCAAGCTCTTACTGGAGAACTGCTTCAAGGGGTCGAGAATCATGCATTTATATCAGAAAAGGAACACAGTTCAAATAAAGACATGACCTCAGTACAGTAACCGAAGACAAACACTTTGAAATATCAGCTATTGAATAAACAGGGCTTGATATCACCAAGAAAATAATCATTTAGTGTGTGTATAGATCTCCCAGTGGTAGTGTGGACACTTTTTTCAATAAATTAACTGAAGTTCTAGATAAAGTCTCAAGTACAAAGGTCAACATAATTCTGTATGGGGACATTAACATCAACACTAATATCATAAATGAATCCAGCAGCACCCTCATAAATATCCTTCAACGTTTTGGCATCTCTCTACTGGTCAATAGTGCAACAAGGGTTACAACAGTGACTTCATCAGTAATTGACCATGTGGTCACAAATATGAACAGGGAAAAATGTGATGTAACTTTAAAAGATCTAGGACTATCAGACCAGCTATGTCAAATAAGAACTATAAAATCAGGCATCGAATCGTTCCCTAAACTCCAAGCCTAAAAACGACATCCTTCAGAAATCAAAATAAAAGATTTTTATAAAGAACTAGCAAAACGAATTTATAAAGAAACCAATGTGACTATGAAATTCTCTAAATTCTCAACATTATTTAAATTGAACTTTGAAAAGGAATTTCCAAAAGTATGCATGTCTGCATCAACATCTCACAAAAACAGATGGATAACAGCAGGTATTAAGAAGACCTGCTTCCATGAAAAAGAGTTGCAATGATCCAGAATTCTTAAATTTCTATCATAGATACAAAAAGATCTCTAGGAAGGTGCTGACTGCTGCAAAAAAGTCATTTAATGATAAAATAATATATAATGCAGAGAATAAAAGCAAAGCAGTCTGGGATGTTATAAAAAAAATGAAATGGAGAAAGGCAAACTAACTCAGAATACCATACTGCTAAGGGAGGAGGATGAGGTAATAAATGATCCACAACACTTAGCAAACTACGTAAATGAGTATTTTATAAGTATTGCAGAGAAGGTTAAAAAAAAATACCCAAAACAAATATAACACCTGTAAATAATGTTGCACCAAATACAATGATGTTACTTCCAACCATAGTGAATAAGATCAATAAAACTGTTCAAAAATTAAAAAAAAGTCAGTAGGCTTAGATGAACTACCAATGTGTGTACTGAAACAATGCATAGGGACTATACAAGGCCCCTTAACAAATATTATAAATGAGTCATTCGCATCGGGGACATTTCCAGAGCAGTTAAAACAGGCCAGAGTTGTACCTTTGCTTAAGAAAGGTACTGCAGAAGACATAGAAAATTACCAGCTCATCTCCCTGCTTTCACCATTCTCAAAAATAATAGAAGCAATTATGAATGACAGATTAATGAATTACCTGAATAAATAAAATCTTTTAAGTGAATCACAGTTTGGTTTCTGAAGTGGCAAAAATATGGAGTCAGCCATAGTAGAATTCACAAAAGTTGTACTTGGTGCTCTTGATAAAGATGAGTGTGTCGCTGGCATAATTTTTGATCTTTCTAAGACGTTTGATACAGTCGACCACAAGATTATAATAAATAAATTAGAAGCATTATGAATAAGAGGGGTAGCTAATGAGTGGTTTCGATCATACCTAGCAGATAGGGTACAAAAAGAACAGCTAACACATTCTTCAAATACATCTAAACATTTAGTGAAACACTTATCAGAACGAAAATACAATAATATAGCGGTTCTGCAAGGCAGCATATTAGGACCAATAATATTCCTTATATATATCAATGACTTTCCCAGTAGTGTTACTCATGATGAAAAAATTCTCTATGCTGATGACAGCATGTATGTACACTTAATTTTTAGCTGTGGCATTCTTTTTTAGCGAACAAATGCACATAATATGAACACAATTTTCAAACTCCAGAAAAGAGCCATAAGAATAAAACCAAAAATAGTAGTCGAGCTCATTGTAAAGATCTGTTCAAAACACTGGGAATTTTAACTGTTCCATGTGAATACATTTACCAGTCAGTTGTACACATCAAAAATAATATTGCTAATTACTGCACAAATAGCTCTGTCCATGACCATGGAACAAGAGCTAGACTCAACTTACATTTATCAAGAAAGAATAAACATAAAAATCGAAACAGCATTTTCTATCACGGAATAAAACTGTACAATAAATTACCAAAAGAGATTAAAGAAATTACAAAAATACACTTATTTAAAAGGGCAGCTTAAAATTACCTGTTATGGAACACATTTTATACGTTGAAGTTACTTAGATAAAACAGAGTAGGGGGTTGGTAAAAAAAATGTTATACAAATAAATAAAAATAATGATTATAAAACATCCAACATTCCACATAACACTTTCACACTATGTTTTTCCTTCTTTTTTCCTTTCCAAGGAGTTCTTACCCCCAAGCAACGCATAGCACAATACTAACACCTTTTCCTATTTCTGAGCTCATCTCAGTCATTATAGAGGGATGCTGACTCAGTTTTTCAGGATAACAAATAGAAAGTTGCGGTACAGAAAATGGTCCAGAGATCACCAGTGCGTGTGTGTGTGCGTGTAGTGAGTGAAGTGTTATGAAACGATGTGTGTATGCTGTGTGCAGTGACTGATAGTGAGATACGAGTGAACAGTGTGGCATTACATTATTTAATAAGTTATTTGTAAAAAGGTATTTATACCAGGAGTAAATGTAAAGATTGTGTCCAACTAGAAGTCTGTAAATGTATGTGTATACGAATTAGCTTATTTTAAATTGGCCTAAACTTCTAAATACTATGACATGTCCGATATCCTTGTAAAAAGAGATCTACAGGTAAATAAAGCTACTACAACTACTACTGCATAGAGGCTGTCAGTGTACTCTTTCCACCTATCCTCTCTCTCTCTCCTCTGCATTTAAAACTGGAAATCCCGTTGCACTCTTAATGTTATCACCCTTGCTTCTAACGTCACCCACCGTTGTTTTGACTTTCCTGTATGCTGGGTCTGTCCTTCCGACCATCATTTCTTTTTCTAATTCTTCACATTTTTCCTGCAGCCATTTCGTCTTAGTTTCCCTGCCATTCCTATTTATTTCGTTCCTCAGCGACTTGTGTTTCTGTATTCCTGAGTTTCCCGGAACATTTTTGTACTTCCTCCTTTCTTCGATCAACTGAAATATTTCTTCCGTTACCCATGGTTTCTCCGCAGTCACCGTCTTTGTACCTATGTTTTCTTTCCAACTTCTATGATGGCTGTTTTAGAGATGTCCATTCCTCTGCTACTGTACTGCCTACTGAGCTATTCCTTATTGCTGTATTTATAGCCTTAGAGAACTTCAAGCGTTTCTCGTCATTACTTAGTACTTCAGAATCGCACTTCTTTGCGTATTGATTCTTCCTGAATAGTGTCTTAAACTTCAGCCTACTCTTTGTCACTTATTTGGATCTGAGTCTATATGTGCTCCTGCGTGCGCCTTACAATCCACTATCTGGTTTCGGAACCTCTGTCTGACCATGATGTAATCTAACTGCAATCTGCCCGTATCACCCTGCCTTTTCCAAGTTTACCTCCTCCTATTATGATTCTTGAACAGAGTATTCGCTATTACCAGCTGAAACTTAGTACAGAACTCGAGTAGTCTTTCTCCTCTCTCATTCCTTGTCCCAAGCCCATATTCTCCTGTAACCTTTTCTTCTAGTCCATCCGCTACTACAGCAGTCCAGGTCGCCATGGCTATTAGATTTTCATCTCCCTTCACATACTGTATTACCATTTCAATATCCTCATACACTTTCTCTATCTCTTCTTCTTCAGCTTGCGACGTTGACATGTATACCTAAACTATCGTTGTCGGTGTTGGTTTGCTGTCGATTCTGATAAGAACAACCCAGTCACTGAATTGTTCACAGTAACATATTCCTGCCTTACCTTCCTACTCACAACGAATCCTACTCCCATTATACAATTTTCTGCTGCTGTTGGTATTACCCTATAGTCATCTGACCAGAAATCCTTGTCTTCTTTTCATTTCACTTCACTGACCCCCACTATATCTAGATTGAGCCTTTGCATTTTCCTTTACAGATTTTCTAGTTTCCCGACCACGTTCAAGCATCTGACATTCCGCGCCCCTACTCGTAGAACGTTATCCTTACGTTGATTATTCTATGTTTTTCTCATGGTAACCTCTCCCTTGGCAGTCCCCTCTCAGTGATCCGAATGGGGGACTATTCCGCAGTATTTTGCCAATGGAGAGATCATCATGACACTTGTTATAGGCCACATGTCCTGTGGATACACGTCACAAGTCTTTAATGCACTAGTTTCCATTGCCTTCTGCATCCTCATATCGTTGATCATTGCTGATTCTTCCGTCTTTGGAGGAAAAGAGTGTACCCTGAACCTCCATCCGCTCCAACGCCCTCTTTGACAAGTCCGTTGGCAGATGAGGGTGACTTATTATGCCGGAAGTCTTCGGCCACCAATGTTGATTAGTAATCAAAATTTAAGCAGCGGAGGGACTCAAACGCGGCACCGAAGACGTTTTGACTATGAGGCAAAGTCGCTACCGCTAGACCACGGGTGCAGGTTGAATTACAGGGGACAAAGACGATGATCATCACGCTTATACGATGCCATCTGGAGGGAACATTCGTATGTGCGTGGTGTCATTATCGGATCGGAGGCAAACCTCCGTCCACACACCACAGAATACGTGAAAAACAGTGAAAACGACGGTACATGCCCTTGACATGTCAGGCAGCCGACGCCTAACACCCCAAAAGAATATTGCAGGTGCCTTTGTGGAACACTGCCAGCAGTTCCATGCAACAGAGGGCCATGATGGCTCAGTGAAGGATGATGTCCTGTAGTGACTGGGGTTTTCTATGGAGAGGTTGCGGCGCCTCCAGCAGACCCCATGATATGAATTCATCTAAGGCCTTCTTCTCGTGATCCCCATTCCGTGAGATGGGTGTTGAATGTCATCAGCCTCTCACTATGGTTGGACCAACGTGGCTCGATAGTAACAGTAGTATGCAGATGGCGCTCGGAGGTTATAGGGACGTCATCGCCCTGTAAGAGACTTGTCCCTTCAGTGGAGCTTTGGCGTTGGGGGACTCCGACCACGCCTTCAGTATGGTAAATCATGACCACTTCCTGGCGGTGTTATGGTACATGGCCTCCTCTCAGCCTGTATTTACATTTCCGTACAGCTACTCGGATGTGCAACGTCAGGAGTGATGATCAATGAATGCACGGCGGGCCCAATTACTATCTCCCAGTCGGTGTGGCAGGGATACCTGCTATCAGCGACTCTGTACGTCATTCCCCTCGAGCTACTGTTACATGCTGCCTTGTTGGCTGATGGGAATTATGTTGAGAGGTCGTGCCTCCATCTGCCTAACGTGTGCAGACAATCTGATGTTTTTGGGCCTGATCAGGTGATGAAGTGCAAGGGCCGTTGGAACGATTTGCCGGCAATAGAATAATGCTAATAGGGAGGGTCTCCCAGAAAGGAGTGTATTCCCATTCCGATTACAAGATGCTCTTGAATTCTTAGGGATTGTCTTCACACCCGACGTCAGGTAGGCGTTAGTGACTGATTGTACCTGACTTCTTCAAAGGATACACACGAGCTCTGAGTCGACGTAAGTCGAAAATTAAACATGATTCAAGGGGCTACTTATGTCAGTGTTCACATGGCGACCAGAAAACCACACTTGGTTACCATTTTATTACTGCCGAAGATAATGGCACACAAGTTGATGGCGGTCTTTGGCTACTTCGTGAGCATGGATCTGATACTGATATCTGATACCCCACCCATCTGCGCCGGTGACCCAGGTCTTGTCAACGTCCAAGAAAGAGCGGCGGCCCTTTACGTAAGTATGATGGTAAAGTTGAGCAACCGTCGCCGCCGCAGCTTAACGAGCATCCTGATCGAAGAGCTGGCTCCGCTCTAACAACTACAGCCTCTTTACAGTGGCGCATATATCCTCATCGCTAGCCTACATCAAGTCTGTTTTCGTTAACTACTATTAGAGCCATGTAGATCTCCTGTGCTCCAGGACCAATACGGCACGTGATGATTACCGTCTGATGATGTGAGAACAAATTGGAATATGATAGAACGGCGTCAACCTACGATAGCTCAGCCTGTGGTCTGGTGCACAGTACACCAACTCGACCTGAACGCCTGGGCGACCTGGTATCTGGTACCCAGTCAAAAACGTATGACGCGGCAACAGCTCCATATCATTATGCGGTCGACTCTCCGCTCTGCCAGCAGTGTTGTTTGCCCGACATTGCCCGACACAGAAGCACATCGCCTGGAACGCGAATCTTTTGCGGAGATGTGGCAGCTGGTAAGGAAAATGATGCCCTTCTTCTTCGCATGGCTGCACATACAGTATTCCCACAGCCCCTTTCATTCCAGGACAAGATATTCTCCCTCCGCACTAAAACTGATGCGGTGACATGGATCAGAGGGATATCGATATCTTATCTGTTCCACGACGGAGACAAGAGCATTCATAGTTTTTGGGCTTTTCCACGGGAATGCTTTACTCGTCTTCAGCACCACTCGCTCTATCGACAATACTATGCCAATTTTTTGGGCAGTGTTTTCTTAGGCCTTCCCTGCAGCTGGGATGTGGCGGGCAAGAGGAGGTACTTCATAGTGAGTGTCTCAGCACAGGAACAGTGCTTCGAGACGACATGCATAGACCTCATCTGCAGGACAGGGGGATCAACTTACACTACTGGCCATTATAATTGCTACACCAAGAAGAAATGCAGATGATAAACGGGTATTCATTGGACCTATACATTATACTAGAACTGACATGTGATTACATTTTCACGCAATTTGGGTGCTTAGATCCTGAGATATCAGTACCCAGAACAACCACCTCTGGCCGTGATAACGGCCTTGATACGCCTGGGCATTGAGTCAAACAGAGCTTGGATGGCGTGTACAGGTACAGCTGCCCATTCAGCTTCATCACGATGCCACAGTTCATCAAGAGTAGTAACTGGCACATTGCAACGAGCCAGTTGCTCGGGCGCCATTGACCAGACGTTTTCAATTGGTTAGAGATCAGGAGAATGTGCTGGCCAGGGCAGCAGTCGAACATTTTCTGAACGTCGTCGAACTGTTCGTGCAGATGGTTGTTGTCTTGCAAACGTCCCCATCTGTTGACTCAGGGATCGAAACGTGGCTGCACGATCCGTTATAGCCATGCGGATAAGATGCCTTTCATCTCGACTGCTAGTGATACGAGGCCCTTGGGATCTAGTACGGCGTTACGTATTACCCTCCTGAACCCACCGATTCCATATTCTGCTAACAGTCATTGGATCTCGACCAACGCGAGCAGCAATGTCGCGATACAATAAACCGCAATCGCGATATGCAACAATCCGACCTTTATCAAAGTCGGAAACGTGATGGTACGCATTTCTCCTCCTTACACGAGGCATCACAACAACGTTTCACCAGGCAACGCCGGTCAACTGCTCTTCGTGTATGAGAAATCGGTTGGTAATTTTCGTCATGTCAGCAGGTTGTAGGTGTCGCCACCGGCGCCAACCTTGTGTGAATGCTCTGAAAAGCTAATCATTTGCGTATCACAGCATCTTCTTCCTGTCGGTTAAATTTCGCGTCTGTAGCACGTCGTCTTCGTGGTGTAGCAATTTTAATGGTCAGTAGTGTATATCCAACTGCAAACAGCTGCGGGTGTGGAGCTGTTTTGTTTGTTGCGCAAGGAGCGTGATGTTCTTTTTCCTATTTTTCGTTATTGCACAATGTATTTCTATTATTTTCTTACCATAGGAAAACAGTTGTAGAAAATAGCTTTGACGTGCATCTTCCTTTACCTGTAATGGTATGGAGACCGCTCGCGATAAGCGCGATATCCCAGTTCGACTCCCGGTCAGGCACAAATTTTGATGTCACCAATAGGCAGTACCTCTGTGCCTAATACAGTTGACGCAAAATTATTCGCATTCAGCGATCTCATTTCGATCTAACTTACGAAAGATTTCGTAAGCAAAAGATATCGAACGTATCACAGTACCAAATGAAAACATGGCTGAAACAAAAATTCAATTACAAAGTCAGCTAAAAATCAGGAAATTTAAAATTTCAGAACCGCTTCAAGTGCAAGTAAACCACTTAAATATATATAAAGCATTGAGGATGAAGCAACTTGATAAAATATCTAAGTCAGCATAGTTCCTTGTACTCATAACATCATGTGGTAGCGAAACGACCTATAGATAGAATACTACTCTTGTAAAAATCGGAAGCTCTCATGCACATGCGCTATTATACTCAAAACTAATAACGTAAACTTTTTCTAACATATTAGGCCTGAAACCTCTCTATAAGACAAAATTAAAGCATAAAAAGGTCGTTATAATACCTGTATCGGCATTGCGGAGTGTCTACGAGAGACACAAAAGACCTACCAAGAACTTAGGGATTGGAGTGATCAACGTTCGCCCTCTCCGGAAGCCGGAGGAAGGAAAGCGCGAAAACGCAGACCACTGTCACCTGACAGCAATGCTTACTTACCCTCTGATAGAAAAGCACCTGTATCTCCCTGTTGATAAACCTCTCTGCCCTTCTGCCTAACCATCACACGTTGACAATACTATCCCCTAAGAGTACAAGACACCCTTCATCCACGAGAAGATACAGTCGTCTTGCACACTCAAAACAGGTAAAACACCAAAACACAGCTTTCGGATATGAGAAAAAGTATTAGGACAATAAAACACAGATACAGTGGCTGAGCCGGCCGCGGTGGTCTAGCGGTTCTGGCGCTGCAGTCCGGAACCGCGGGACTGCTACGGTCGTAGGTTCGAATCCTGCCTCGGGCATGGGTGTGTGTGATGTCCTTAGGTTAGTTAGGTTTAAGTAGTTCTAAGTTCTAGGGGACTTATGACCTAAGATGTTGAGTCCCATAGTGCTCAGAGCCATTTTTGAACAGTGGCTGAAAGGAAAAATAAAAACGCAACCCTTTCCTTTCATGAAGGTTCGCTTCCATCAGATACAGGAAAGTAGAGGGATCAAAAACCCAGAAACAACACAACTTAGTCATACAAACATATTAAATGAATCTTATGGGTCCGTTTCAGCTGCCTTCCCCTTGCCAAAAACCGGTTAATCGTAACTATTGTTGCATGGCCAACGTTTTTGGTGAAACAAGATTCACCATGCATTAAGAAGAGTCTCTATACATGAGAACTTATATAATTAATACTGTTTTTAAAAGTTACAATTCTTGTTTGGTTGCCAATCATGCACATTGCTTTCTAAGTTGCAATGACCAGGTAGAATAGCTTACAAACTTTATTCTTACAGCCACAGAGTGTTCCATTCGTCGCTCTTCCTCTTCGCTACACTGTGTCCCGGTCCACTGATGGACTCGAGGTGTGCCGCGACGCAATTCGCGTGCGGAGAATTGCTCTCAACCTTTTTAACCACCATGCTATTATGTCCAACTACATTCGTTACAAACAGTTACATTCACAGTGTCGTCGTGTTCTTCGGGATAGCAAAAACGCTACCACACCCTCTTCTGTCGTGTGGGCCAATCTCCGGCGGCTGTCTGGGACCAAGGTTCATTCCACAATTTCCAGCCTGACAATAGCAGGTGATGTCACAGCGAACCCTAATGCTATCTCGAACACCTGGGGCCGCTATTTTGCGGAAATTTCGAGCTCCATACACTATCACCCTGCCTTCCTTCGTCGGAAACGAGTGGAAGAGGCTCAGTCGATACCCTTCTCTTCTCAGAATCGTGCTACAATGTCGCCTTTACTATGAGGGAGCTGTATCATGCTCTCACTTCATCCCTATCATCCGCCCCAGGACCGGACGATGTTTACATTCAGGTGTTGCAGAACCTTTTTCTTGCGACCAAGCACTTCCTAATTCATACGTGCAATTGCATCTGGGCAGAGG
The DNA here is from genome assembly GCF_021461385.2 of Schistocerca piceifrons. Classification (NCBI taxonomy): domain Eukaryota; kingdom Metazoa; phylum Arthropoda; class Insecta; order Orthoptera; family Acrididae; genus Schistocerca; species Schistocerca piceifrons. Next base: position 331,514,337 of record NC_060141.1, read on the forward strand.
ACAGGTTTCTCGGACATTGGCGTGAAGCCACTGTCATACACATAAGTAACCCCGGACTAAGGCCGAAATTGCAGTAGTGTAATAAAAAACCTATAACAGTCACTGGCGTAAAGATGATGTCCTTCAAAAAATTTCCTTCTAGTGCGAAAAGTGGCAGTTGACCCTAAATAACGAAAAGTGTGAGGTCATCCACATGAGTGCTTAAAGGAACACGTTGAATTTCGGTTACACAATAAATAAGTCTAATCTAAAAGCTGTAAATTCAACTAAATACCTAGCTATTACAATTACGAACAACTTAAATTGGAAGGAACACATAGAAAATGTTGTGATAAGGCTAACTAGAGACTGCGTTTTATTGGCAGGTCACTTAGAAAATGTAACAGACTTACTACGTTTGTCTGTCCTCTTTTAGAATACTGCTACGTGGTGTGCGATCCTTACCAGATAGTATTGACGGAGTACATCTAAAAAACTCAAAGAAAGGCAGCACGATTTGTATTGTTGCGAAATATGGGAGAGAGTTTCACAGAAATGATACAGGATTTGGGCTGGACATCATTAAAAGAAAGGCGTGTTTCGTTGCGACGGAATCTTCTCACGAAATTCCAATCATCAACTTTCTCCTCCGAATGCGAAAATATTTTGTTGACACCGCCCTACATAGGGAGGAACGATCAGCACTATAAAATAAGAGAAATCAGAGCTCGTAAGGAAAGAGATAGGTGTTCATTCTTACCGCGCGCTATACGAGATTGGAATAATAGAGAATTGTGAAGGCGTTTTGATGAACCCTCTGCCAGGCACTTAAATGTCATTTGCAGAGTATCCATGTAGATGTAGATGTAGAAGTATCACCCCATTTCTCTTACCAGCTGTGTTCGCAAGGTGATAGGAACATATGATTTATGCCCAGCTGGTGTGGTGCCGCGAGTCTTGCAATTTTCTAACCACTGCACAGCGTGGATTTCGCGTGCCGCGTTCTACGGTTGGCCATCTCGGCACTTTGTCAACCCATGTAATGAATGGTTTTTCGCGGAAATACCAGATTGTGGCAGCGTTTTCCGATTTGGAGAAAGCCTAAGACAGCTGCTGGTGGAATGGTATCTTCCGTACTCTCTATACGTTCGGCTTCCATGCCCTGTTTCCTTCAGGAATTCTTAAAAGACAGAGTATTCAAGGTACTTGTGGGTTCTATCATGTTGGATAAAGGAAAATGGTGTACCTCAGGGTTTATTGAGCGTCGTTCTCTTTGCTATGGCTTGCCTCTCGCTGGGACTCTCTGGCCCCTTTTTGTTGACGATTTTTCCATCTACGACCTTGTCTCCCTGAGGAGCATCTTCAGTGACATCTCGATCATCTTTACTCATGGAGCATCGACAATAGATTTCGCTTTTCCACTGACAAAAACGTGTATATGAATTTTTGGCGGCTCAATTGGTTTCTTCCGCTGTCTCTACATCTTGTACCTGTTGTTCTTCCACTCATTTAAACTACGAAATTCCTGGGGCTCATGCTCAATAGGAAACTTTCTTTATCCTCCTATGTGTCTTACCTGACCTCCCGTTGTACTCGGTCCCTCAATGTCCTACATGTCCTCAGCGATACTTCCTGGGGAGCGGAACGGACCACCCTCCTCTGTTTGTATCAGTCCCTTGTTCCTTGCATCTGCACCTCCGTCGCTCTTACGCCGTCTGAATGCTGTCCACCATCGTGGCATCCGTTTGGCCATTGGCGTCGTTTATACTAGCCCGGCTAAGAGTCTGTACGCTGAAGCGGCTGAACTACCGTTGTCATACTACCGTAACTTTCTCTTCGGCAGATACGCATGCCGTTTGTCTACCATTCCTGGCCAACCGTCCTACACCTCCGTCTTTGATGACTCCTTTGATCGCCAGTATGGGGCGCGCCCCTCTTCTCCAGGAGTTCGCTTTCTGCTGTTGCTCTGGCAGCTTAAATTCACGCTACCTGCCACTTTCCCTATCGGTGTGAGCCCTTCGCCACCTTGGATTCGTGCGGTGGTCTGTGATCACCTTGGCCTTAATTCACTCCCTAAAGACACTGCTCCAGCGTCGCTAGTTTTTCTGGCACTGTCCGCCGCTCATTGGAAGAAGTTGCGGAGAATTAAGCCTCTTCCATCAGCATGGACGACCTCCTGTCTGCCCTCTCGCCGCGCGGAGATCGTTGTATCTAGGTTGCGTACTGGGCCCTGTCTTTTTAGACATCGTTATTCGTTAATTGGTGCTGCCCCCTCACTATGTGCTCATTGCCGTCGACCTCTGAGGGTTCGCCCTTTCCTGACGGACTACCCTTTATTTAACCACTAACATTTTCATTTATTTTTGCCGTCTGAGCCACCGGCCGTTTTAACGAACGGCGCGCAGGCTCTGGACCACGTTTAGCTTTTTATCCGTCGTAGCAGTATGGCGAATGACATTTAATCTTTAGTTCCGGACTTCTGCTTCTCTATGGCGTATATTATGGGCCTTTCTTCAAGTCCTTGTTTTTAGCTGTCTTTCTTTCCATCACTCGGACTTAAAGTGTAGCCGTTTTTAACTCTTTTTTTGTGTTCTACGGTTCTGATATGGGCACGGATGACCCTAGTTGTTTTTGCGCCCTAAAACAAAACAATACAAAATAAAACATGATAATAGCGTTAGAGAGTTATAGAAGTGTTCTGATTTAAAGCATGAAGCTGAATAGGTGTATTCAGTTTATAATCCACACTAATATGATTGCGATGGTTCAAAACAGTCAAGTGTGCGAGCTGCTACGGACACCCGCAATCACTGCTTGACATGCGTTGACGTCGGCCACTACTGGTGAGACGGCGCTCACTGGCCCTCTTCGGCGGTGCCACCTCCTGAGTAGGTCTCAATTCCGGTCGCACGACCAACGAGCAAACATGTGGTGGACAGCCTGCGCCAGGCGGACACATTTGGCCACGAGACACGATGATAACTGGGACCCATCAAAAGATTTTGAGACGTGATCTGATCTATTTGGCTTTCAATAGGATTTTCGTCTGGCTAGAAGCCTTTTGCGTGCCAAGGTGCGCTGGGTTACAGACTTTTGCTATACGTCACTTTTGCCAAGTTAAAAAGCGACTGTATCGGTACAAACACTTCTTATTTGTTACTAATTAATAATGAGGAACTCTGTGTTGCCGGCAGGAGTGGCCGAGAGGTTCTAGGCGCTACAGTCTGGAACCACGTGACCGCTACGGTTGCAGGTTCGAATCCTGCCTCGGGCATGGATGTGTGTGATGTCCTTAGGTTAGTTAGGTTTAAGTAGTTCTAAGTCCTATGGGACTGATGACCACAGCAGTTAAGTCCCATAGTGCTCAGAGCCATTTCAGTCTATGTTAAGTTGCGTGCCCTGTTGAACTGCCGTCGCAGTGGGTTGCTCCAAGAAACACTGTAATTATTACTTAATGTTTCTGTGGTCTTTCTTTTGGATGTTATGTATTTTGTTGGCCTCCATTCAAACGAAAGTGTTCGCTCACACCTCTGGCGCTTAAGATTTGAAGTTGGTTTTGTGTACATGCCAGGCTGAATTTGAAACCATATGTGAGAACTCCTAATAGTGACGCTGTTCTAAAAAACCTACGACCTCAAGGCAGATTATTTAATCCTGGACTTGCCAATTAACCACTGTGAGAGTTTAAATATTGAAAATTCCCTAACCATCCATATAGGACGCAATAACGTTTGCTGTTTTCATTATTCTGCACTTGGATTACTCTACATTGTGGTAATAAAATACTAAGTCTAACTGAAGTATTCCTCTCTTCATTGGGCTTTGTTTTAAAAGCTTGTTTTTGTGTTGATAATACTTTTTTCTTTTTTAATGTTGTTGCGCTTACTCACTCCCCATCCCAGTACCACTGCTCCCACTTAATGACACAGCTGTAAATAGGAAACTAACTCTGTTTGTTACATTTTAATCAATAAACAGCTGAACCGATTTCGATGAACTTTAGTATAGAGATACCTCGAATTCTGAGGAAAAACACTAATTAAGGAAAATATTTGCTATTCCGAAAAAGTACTTATTCTTTGACTCTCGATCTTTATCATTTTTGTGAAAAAGCTATTATTGGTTGAAATGCTCTATACATTACATACACTACTCTAGAAAGAAAAAAAAAAACAAAAAACAAACGTTCTCTAAGAGAGTGAAGCATGGAAAGGAACAATATACACTAATGGCCATTAAAAGTGCTACACCAAGAAGAAAAGCAGATGATAAACGGGTATTCATTGGAAAAAATATGTTATACTAGAACTGAGATGTGATTACATTTCTACGCAATTTGGGTGCATAGATCCCGGGTTCGATTCCCGGCGGGGTCAGAGATTTTCTCTGCCTCGTGATGACTGGGTTTTGTGTGCTGTCCTTAGGTTAGTTAGGTTTAAGTAGTTTTAATTTCTAGGGCACTGATGACCATAGATGTTAAGCCCCATAGAGCTCAGAGCCATTTGAACCATTTGCATAGATCCCGAGAAATCAGTACCCATAACAACCACCTCTGACCGTAATAACGGCCTTGATACGCCTGGGCATTGAGTCAAACAGAGCTTGGATGGGGTGTACAGGCACAGCTGCCCATGCAGCTTCAAAACGATACCACAGTTCATCAAGAGTAGTGACTGGCGTATTGTGACGAGACAGTTGCTCGGTCAACATTGACCAGACGTTTTCAGTTAGTGAGAGATCTGGAGAATGTACTGGCCAGGGCAGTAGTCGAACATTTTCTGTACCCAGAAAGGCCCGTACAGGACCTGCAACATGCAGTCGTGCATTATCCTGCTGATATGTAGGGTTTCGCAGGGATCGAATGAAGGGTAGAGCCACGGGTCGTAACACATCTGAAATGTAACGTCCACTGTTCAAAGTGCCGTCAATCCGAACAAGAGGTGATCGAGACGTGTAACCAATGGCATCCCATACCATCAAGCCGGGTGATACGCCAGTATGGCGATGACGAATACACGCTTTCAATGTGCACTCGCCACGATGTCGCCAAACACGGATGCGACCATCATGATGCTGTAAACAGAACCTGGATTCATCCGAAAAAATGACATTTTGACATTCGTGCAGCCGAGTTCGTCGTTGAGTACACAATTGCAGGCGCTCCTGTCTGTGATGCAGCGTCAAGGGTAACCGCAGCCATGATCTCCGAGCTGATAGACCATGCTGCTGCAAAGGTCGTCGTGCTGTTCGTGCTGGTGATTGTTGTCTTGTAAACGTCCCCGTCTGTTGACTCCGGGGTCGAGACGTGGCTGCACGGTCCGTTACAGCCATGTGGATAAGATGCCTGTCATCTCGACTGCTAGTGATACGAGGCCGTTGGGATCCAGCACGGCGTTCCGTATTACCCTCCTGAACCCACCAATTCCATATTCTGCTAACAGTCATTGGATCTCGACCAACGCGAGCAGCAATGTCGCGATACGATAAACCGTCCTTTATCAAAGTCGGAAACGTGATGGTATGCATTTCTCCTCCTTTCACGAGACATCACAACAACGTTTCACCAGGCAACGCCGGCCAACTGCTGTTTGTGTATGAGAAATATGTTGGAAACTTTCCTCATGTCAGCACGTTGTAGGTGTCGCCACCGTCGCCAACCTTCTGTGAATGCTCTTAAAAGCTAATCATTTGCATATCACAGCATCTTCTTCCTGTCGGTTAAATTTCGCGTCTTTAGCACGTCATCTTCGTGGTGTAGCAATTTTAATGGCCAGTAGTGTACTTAAGATAAGTGAACGTAAATCACATTAAGAAATTATTACATTTGTTGCATAACGTACACATATAATGTACAGCTACTTCAATAGCATGCTGCGTAGTTGTGCATCCCTGCCCTTTCCCTTCACTTGCACTTCTCAGCAGCGGTGCTGTGGGTGCCGCTGTGTTATGTGTTGAGGCTTTTGGGGATGCATGAGGGGGTAGGGAGGGCACACTTCACAAGTTATGCACAACCAAACAGGCAGACGCATGAGGGCAGCTGGCATTATGGCACGACAATAGCTTACTTACTCATCAGAACAAATCTACTATTATACAAGCGCAGCTGTGGCGAACAGCTAGTCTCTACGATATATCAGACTTAACGCATCATAAACTTGACGCAACCTACACCACATCATTAAAATACAACCTTTGTGAACTTGCATCACTCTCCCATTTGTAAGCCTCTGCTGTATCACTTTCTTAACAGTAAGAAAGATGCACGCATTAGAATTGTTGTATCTAAAAAATTCATATGTGTTATTGCAACCATTGTCAAGATGTATGCAGAATGTGTATATAGTTGTAGAGAAAAACTGTTTCAGTGCAATGGATGCCTTTTAGCTGGCAAGCATCCTCAGTGTACAAAAAAAAGGCGCTCTGAGTTGAAACATGTATTGTGATGTGAAAGGAATTTACATGTTGTTGTTGTTGTGGTCTTCAATCCTGAGACTGGTTTGATGCAGCTCTCCATGCTACTCTATCCTGTGCTAGCTCCTTCATCTCCCAGTACCTACTGCAACCCACATCCTTCTGAATCTGCTTAGTGTATTCATCTCTTGGTCTCCCTCTACGATTTTTACCCTCCACGCTGCCCTCCAAAGCTAAATTTGGGATCCCTTGATGCCTCAGAACATGTCCTACCAACCGATCCCTTCTTCTAGTCAAGTTGTGCCACAAATTTCTGTTCTCCCCAATCCTTTTCAGTACCTCCTCATTAGTTACGTGATTTACCCACCTAATCATCAACATTTCTTCTGTAGCACCACATTTCGAAAGCGTCTAATTTCTTCTTGTCCAAACTATTTATCGTCCACGTTTCACTTCCATACATGGCTACACTCCATACAAATACTTTCAGGAATGACTTCCTGACACTTAAATCTATACTAGGTGTTAACAAATTTCTTCAGAAACGCTGTCCTTGCCATTGCCAGTCTACATTTTATATCCTCTCTTCTTCAACCATCATCAGGTATTTTGCTCCCCAAATAGCAAAACTCCTTTACTACTTTAAGTATCTCATTTCCTAATCTAATTCCCTCAGCATCATCTGACTTAATTCGACTGCATTCCATTATCTTCGTTATGCTTTTGTTGATGTTCATCTTATATCCTCCTTTAAAGACACTGTCCACTCCGTTCAACTAATCTTCAAAGTCCTTTGCTGTCTCTGACAGAATTACAATGTCATCGGCGAACCTCAAAGTTTTTATTTCTTCTCCATGGATTTTAATACCTACTCCAAATTTTTCTTCTGTTTCCTTTACTGCTTGCTCAATATACAGATTGAATAACATCGGGGAGAGGTTACATCCTTGTCTCACTACCTTCCCAACCACTGTCCCTCATGTCCCTCGACTCTCAAACTGCCATCTGGTTTCTCTAAAAATTGTAAATAGCCTTTCGCTCCCTGTATTTTACCCCTGCCACCTTTTGAATTTGAAAGAGACTATTCCAGTCAACATTGTCAAAAGTTTTCTCTAAGTCTACAAATGCTAGAAACGTAGGTTTGCCTTTCCTTAATCTTTTTTCTAAGTCGAAGGTCAGTACTGCCTCACGTGTTCCAACATTTCTACGGAATCCAAACTGACTTCCCCGATGTCGGCTTCTATCTGTTTTTCCAATTCATCTGTAAAGAATTCGCGTTAGTATTTTGCATCTGTGACTTATTAAACTGATAGTTCACAAATTTTCACATCTGTCAACACCTGCTTTCTTTGGGATTGTAATTATTATATTCTTCTTGAAGTCTGAGGGTATTTCGCCTGTCTCGTACATCTTGCTCACCAGACGGTAGAACTTTGTCAGGACTGGCTCTCCCAAGGCCATCAGTAGTTCTAATGGGATGTTGTCTATTCCCGGGGCCTTGTTTCGACTCAGGTCTTTCAGTGCTCTGTCAGACTCACGCAGTATCGTATATCCCATTTCATCTTCATCTACATGCTCTTCCATTTCCATAATATTCTCCTCAAGTACATCGCCCTTGATTAGACTTTCTATATACTCCTTCCACCTCTCTACTTTCCCTTCTTTGCTTAGAACTGGGTTTCCATCTGACCTCTTGGTATTCATACAAGTGGCTCTCTTTTCTCCAAAGGTCTTTTTAATTATCCTGTAGGCAGTATCTATATTACCCTAGTGAGATAAGCCTCTACATCCTTGCATTTGTACTCTAGCCATGCCTGCTTAGCCATTTTGCACTTCCTGTTGAACTCATTTTTGAGACGTTTGTATTCCTTTTTGCCTGCTTCATTAACTGCATTTTTATATTTTCTCCTTCATCAATTCAATTCAATATTTCTTCTGTTACCCAAGGAGATCTACTAGCCCTCGTCTTTTTACCTACTTGATCCTCTGCTGCCTTTACTACTTCATCCGTCAAAGCCACCTATTCTTCTTCTACTGTATTTCTTTCCCCCATTCCTGTCAATTGTTCCCTTATGCTCTCCCTGAAACTCTGTACAACCTCTGATTTAGTCAGGTTATCCAGGTCCCACCTCCTCAAATTCCCACCTTTTTGCAATTTCTTCACTTTTAATCTACAGTTCATAACCAATTGATTGTGGTTAGAGTCCACATCTGCCCCTGGAAATGCCTTACAATTTAAAACCTGGTTCCTAAATCTCTGTCTTACCATTATATAATCTATCTGATACCTTCTAGTATCTCTAGGATTTTGCCATGTATACAACCTTCTTTCATAATTTTAGCTGTTGTTGTTGTTGTGGTCTTCAGTCCTGAGACTGGTTTGATGCAGCTCTCCATGCTATTCTATCCTGTGCAAGCTTCTTCATCTCCCAGTACCTACTGCAACCTACATCCTTCTGAATCTGCTTAGTGTATTCATCTCTTGGTCTCCCTCTACGATTTTTACCCTCCACGCTGCCCTCCAATACTAAATTGGTGATCCCTTCATGCCTCAGAACATGTCCTACCAACCGATCCCTTCTTCTGGTCAAGTTGTGCCACAAACTTCTCTTCTCCCCAATCCTATTCAATACTTCCTCATCAGTTATGTGATCTACCCATCTAATCTTCAGCATTCTTCTGTAGCACCACATTTCGGAAGCTTCTATTCTCTTCTTGTCCAAACTATTTATCGTCCATGTTTCACTTCCATACATGGCTACACTCCATACGAATACTTTCAGAAATGACTTCCTGACACTTAAATCTATACTCGATGTTAACAAATTTCTCTTGTTCAGAAACGCTTTCCTTGCCATTGCCAGCCTACATTTTATATCCTCTCTACTTCGACCATCATCAGTTATTTTGCTCCCCAAATAGCAAAACTCCTTTACTACTTTAAGTGCCTCATTTCCTAATCTAATTCCCTCAGCATCACCCGACTTAATTAGACTACATTCCATTATCCTTGTTTTGCTTTTGTTGATGTTCATCTTATATCCTCCTTTCAAGACACTGTCCATTCCATTCAACTGCTCTTCCAAGTCCTTTGCTGTCTCTGACAGAATTACAATGTCATCGGCGAACCTCAAAGTTTTTATTTCTTCTCCATGAATTTTAATACCTACTCCGAATTTTTCTTTTGTTTCCTTTACTGCTTGCTCAATATACAGATTGAATAACATCGGGGAGAGGCTACAACCCTGTCTTACTCCCTTTCCAACCACTGCTTCCCTTTCATGTCCCTCGACTCTTATAACTGCCATCTGGTTTCTGTACAAATTGTAAATAGCCTTTCGCTCCCTGTATTTTACCCCTGCCACCTTTAGAATTTGAAAGAGAGTATTCCAGTCAACATTGTCAAAAGCTTTCTCTAAGTCTACAAATGCTAGAAACGTAGGTTTGCCTTTCCTTAATCTTTCTTCTAAGATAAGTCGTAAGGTCAGTATTGCCTCACGTGTTCCAGTGTTTCTACGGAATCCAAACTGATCTTCCCCGAGGTTGGCTTCTACTAGTTTTTCCATTCGTCTGTAAAGAATTCGCGTTAGTATTTTGCAGCTGTGACTTATTAAGCTGATAGTTCGGTAATTTTCACATCTGTCAACACCTGCTTTCTTTGGGATTGGAATTATTATATTCTTCTTGAAGTCTGAGGGTATTTCGCCTGTTTCATACATCTTGCTCACCAGATGGTAGAGTTTTGTCAGGACTGGCTCTCCCACGGCCGTCAGTAGTTCCAATGGAATATTGTCTACTCCGGGAGCCTTGTTTCGACTCAGGTCTTTCAGTGCTCTGTCAAACTCTTCACGCAGTATCATATCTCCCATTTCATCTTCATCTACATCCTCTTCCATTTCCATAATATTGTCCTCAAGTACATCGCCCTTGTATAGACCCTCTATATACTCCTTCCACCTTTCTGCTTTCCCTTCTTTGCTTAGAACTAGGTTTCCATCTGAGCTCTTGATATTCATACAAGTCGTTCTCTTATCTCCAAAGGCCTCTTTAATTTTCCTGTAGGCGGTATCTATCTTACCGCTAGTGAGATAGGCCTCTACATCCTTACATTTGTCCTCTAGCCATCCCTGCTTAGCCATTTTGCACTTCCTGTCGATCTCATTTTTGAGACGTTTGTATTCCTTTTTGCCTGTTTCACTTACTGCATTTTTATATTTTCTCCTTTCATCAATTAAATTCAATATTTCTTCTGTTACCCAAGGATTTCTACTAGCCCTAGTCTTTTTACCTACTTGATCCTCTGCTGCCTTCACTACTTCATCCCTCAAAGCTACCCATTCTTCTTCTACTGTATTTATTTCCCCCATTCCTGTCAATTGCTCCCTTATGCTCTCCCTGAATCTCTGTACAACCTCTGGTTCTTTTAGTTTATCCAGGTCCCATCTCCTTAAATTTCCACCTTTTTGCAGTTTCTTCAGTTTTAATCTACAGGTCATAACCAATAGATTGTGGTCAGAGTCCACATCTGCCCCTGGAAATGTCTTACAATTTAAAACCTGGTTCCTAAATCTCTGTCTTACCATTATATAATCTATCTGATACCTTTTAGTATCTCCAGGGTTCTTCCATGTATACAACCTTCTTTCATGATTCTTAAACCAAGTGTAAGTTATGATTATGTTGTGCTCTGTGCAAAATTCGACCAGGCGGCTTCCTCTTTCATTTCTGTCCCCCAATCCATATTCACCTACTACGTTTCCTTCTCTCCCTTTTCCTACACTCGAATTCCAGTCACCCAAGATTATTAAATTTTCGTCTCCCTTCACAATCTGAATAATTTCTTTTATTTCATCATACATTTCTTCAATTTTAGCTATGATTAAGTTATTCTCTGTGCAAAATTCTACCAGACGGCATCCTCTTTCATTTCTTACTCCTAATCCATATTCACCTACTATTTTTCCTTCTTTCCCTTTTCCTACTCTCGAATTCCAGTCACCCTTGACTATTACATTTTCGTCTGCCTTCACTACCTGAATAATTTCTTTTACCTCATTATGCTTTTCTTTAATTATTTCGTCATCTGCGGAGCTAGTTGGCATATAAACTTGTACTACTGTAGTAGGCATGGGCTTCGTGTCTATCTTGGCCACAATAATACGTTCACTATGCTGTTTGTAGTAGCTTACCCGCACTCCTATTTTTTTATTCATTATTAAACCTACTCCTGCATTACCCCTATCTGATTTTCTATTTGTAACCCTGTATTCACCTGACCAAAAGTCTTGTTCCTCCTGCCACCGAACTTCACTAACTCCCGCTATATCTAACTTTAACCTATCCATTTCCCTTTTTAAATTTTCTAACTTACCTGCCCGATTAACGGATCTGACATTCCACGCTCCAATCCGTAGAACGCCAGTTTTCTTTCTCCTGATAACAACGTCCTCTTGAGTAGTCCCCGCCCGGAGATCCGAAAGAGGGACTATTTTACCTCTGGATTATTTTACCCAAGAGGACGCCATCATCATTAACCATACAGTAAAGCTGCATGCCCCCGGGAAAAATTACGGCTGTAGTTTCCCCTTGCTTTCAGCCGTTCGCAGTACAAGCACAGCAAGGCCGTTTTGGTTAGTGTTACAAGGCCAGATCAGTCAGTCATCCAGACTGTAGGCCCTGCAACTACTGAAAAGGCTGCTGCCCCTCTTCAGGAACCAGACGTTTGTCTGGCCTCTCAACAGATACCCCTTCGTTGTGGTTGCACCTACGGTACAGCTATCTGTATCGTCGAGGCACTCAAGCCTCCCCACCAACGGCAATGTCCATGGTTCATGGGGGGGGGGGGGGGCGGGGAATTTAAATGTCAAATGTAAATCTATAATTTTCTTACAAGTTAGAGGATTCATGTATTCAGGTCATATTTATACGTATGAGACTTAACACAGTGTATACCACATTATTAAAATCAAAGCTTTGTATTGTAAAATGAAAACCATGAACACCGTGATTTGCCTTTAAGCATGTGAGTCCAATGTACTGTTTTTTTTGCGTGTGTATAGCAGTAAAAATACGTTCTGAATTTCACACACTCTCTCTCTCTCTCTCTCACACACACACACATGTATATATATATATATATATATATAGGGTGAGTCACCTACCATTACCGCTGGATATATTTCGTAAACCACATGAAATACTGACGAATCGATTCCACAGACCGAACGTGAGGAGAGGGGCTAGTGTAATTGGTTAATACAAACCATAAAAAAATACACGGAAGTATCTTCAACTTTTATAGTCCTGTCTTCCTCAGTTGCGTGTAATATTACGGTGTATTAATAATTTTTACTTATGGACCGTCTGACACCAAAACACACACACACACACACACACACACACACACACACACAAACGCATACACGAACAGACCACAGATACTTCAATAGTTACACTCATAAGTTTGGCAATAACATTCGATCTTTGGCAAAAACATTTGACAGTCGGCAACAGAAACCAAAACATTGCTTTAAAACAAGCGTTCAGTGCATAGTGTTGTGGAATGGGGAAAAAACCGCAAATTGGCGTTCATAAGAAGAAGAACAACACCAAAAATGCAACAGGAGCGTAATATGTAGGAAATTGTCCACGCAACCTGTAAGTACAGTTCAAAACATTACTACTTAATAGGAAATACCAACCACCAGAACTGTTTATAACCTATAGGCACAATGACAAAAATGTAAATAAAATAGCTAACATATGTACATATTCCAGGCCACTGATGATGCCTTGCAGAAAATAAAGGCGAAACGCGTACGGCACTAAAATTGTATTTTATTCAGTAGCTGTCAGACGGTCCATAAGTAAAAATTATTAATACACCGTAACACGGAAGTATGTTTTTTAACACAAACCTACGTTTTTTTAAATGGAACCCAGTTAGTTTTGTTAGCACATCTGAACATATAAACAAATACGTAATCAGTGCCGTTTGTTGCATTGTAAAATGTTAATTACATCCGGAGATATTGTAACCTAAAGTTGACGCTTGAGTACCACTCCTCTGCTGTTCGATCGTGTGTATCGGAGAGCACCGAATTACGTAGGGATCCAAAGGGAACGGTGATGGACCTTAGGTACAGAAGAGACTGGAACAGCACATTATGTCCATATGCTAACACCTTTTTATCGGTATTTTTCACTGACGCACATGTACATGACCATGAGGGGTGAGGTACACGTACACACGTGGTTTCCGTTTTCAATTACGGAGTGGAATAGAGTGTGTCCCGACATGTCAGGCCAATAGACGTTCAATATGGTGGCCATCATTTGCTCCACACAATTGCAATCTTTGGCTCAATGAATGTTGTACACGCCGCAGTACATCTGGTGTAATGTCGCCGCAGACTGACACAATACGTTGTTTCATATCCTCTGGGGTTGTAGCCACATCACGGTACACATTTTCCTTTAACGTACCCCACAGAAAGAAGACCAGAGGTGTAAGATCAGGAGAACGGGCTGGCCAGTTTATGCGGCCTCCACGTCCTATGAAACGCACGTCACACATCCTGTCAAGGGTCAACCTAGTGTTAATTGCGGAATGTGCAGGTGCACCATCATGCTGATACCACATACGGCGACGCGTTTCCAGTGGGACATTTTCGAGCAACGTTGGCTGATCATTCTGTAGAAACGCGATGTATGTTGCAGCTGTTTGGTCCCCTGCAATGAAGTGAGGACCAATGAGGTGGTCGCCAATGATTCCGCACCACACATTTACAGTCCACGGTCGCTGTCGCTCTACCTGTCTGAGCCAGCGAGGATTGTCCACGGACCAGTAATGCATGTTCCGTAGATTCACTGCCCCGTGGTTTGTGAAACCCGATTCATCGGTAAACAGGTAGAACTGCAACGCATTCTCTGTTAATGCCCATTGACAGAATTGCACTCGATGATTAAAATCATCACCATGTAATTGCTGATGTAGCGACACATGAAACGGGTGAAAGCGGTGACGATGCAGTATGCGCATGACACTATTTTGACTCAGTCCACCGGCTCTCGCAATGTCCTGTGTACTCATGTGTGGGTTCATGGCAGCAGCAGCTAACACACCAACTGCACCCGCTTCTCCTGTGACTGGCCTGTTACGGACCCGTTTGCGTGCTACGACCATACCTGTTGCTTACAGTTTGCGGTAGATATTTTGCAATGTGCGGCACGTTGGATGCTCTCTGTCCGGGTACCGTTCTGCATACACCCTGCAGGCTTCAGCTGCATTTCGTCGACACTCGCCATAGATGAGTATCATCTCCGCCTTTTCAGAGTTCGAATACATCATGGTCACATTTCCTACAGCACTAGACTATCAAAGACGTCTGGTAACACGGTGTACTACAGTTGGTCTGCGTGCGGAGACGAATGCAGAATAACAATAGCAGCAAGCGCTACATGCGGTCACTGCGGCAGCTAGACCAAACCACGACAGTGCACTACAGCCACACTCGTAAACACGGTCGTCATCGTAAACATGTACCTGCACATTCTGCCCGCCGACCGTGGCCCGTGTTTGTTACAACACGCAACTGAACGTCGGAGGTTTCAAGCGTCAACTTTAGGTTACAATATCTCCGGATGTAATTAACATTTTACAATGTGACAAACGGCACTGATTACGTATATGTTTATATGTTCAGATGTGCTAACAAAACTAACGTGGTTTCATTTTAAAAAACGTAGGTTTGTGTTAAAGAACATACTTCCGTGCATTTTTGTCTTAAACAATTACACTAGCCCCTCTCCTCACGTTCGGTCTGTGGAATCGGTTCGTCAGTATTCGATGTGGTTTACGAAATATGTCCAGCGGTAGCGTTAGGTCACTCACCATATATATATATATATATATATATATATATATATATATGTATGTGTGTGTGTGTGTGTGTGTGTGTGTGTGTGTGTGTGTGTGCAGGATGAAAGAGAGGAAAAAATAAGAAAAGAGACAGAATTAGTGTAACATTATTGATGTACTTTGTTTTCCTATGTACAATACATAGCTACATTTTAAAAAAACTGTTCCAATAACTGCTGATTGGACTATACAGATACCTTCTATATTTCAAAATATTACAGAGAATAATTATTTAAGAATATTAATATAAACTTTCAAATATTAGAGATAGTTAAAAAATTCAGTATCGTACTATACATTTGTATTTGTTGCATTTATCTATATATACTATTATACGTAAATATTCGTATATTTAGTGTCAGATGATGAACATTTTCATAAAGGTGACATTGTACAACTTTAATGTCAAAAGAATCATTATGACATTTTGATTATACAGTTAATGCTTAAGAACTGGTTGAGTTTGTCATTAAAGAAACTAGTCACCTCACAGCTTGTGACTTCCGGGAATTTTATAGCGTCCATTGTAGCACTTATAAACCTTCCAATGACGTAAAAATGGGCGCATGCGTCTTACGCATCTTCGTCACGTCTGTAAATGTTTTGCCACAGTCTTAGGAACATCAAATACAACATCATTGTCTATAATGAGAAATATTCTAGCCCAATGATTATTTAAAGCTTCATGTTGTCTTCAAATTTTTATCATTAACGTAAGTTTTATATTCTAATTGTGTTTACTTTTGTGAAGCTATTTCCAAGACTTGGTCTTTTGTCATTTTTTCAAACATTATCTCCTGTGTATCTCATTTTGCATTTTTTGTGTCGTCACGAAACTAACTGCAGCAGAAATAATTTTTACATATGTTTTAAGTTTTTTCAGCTTTTAATGGCATCATCCCGACATGTATTACAATTTTTTGGTGACGCAACAGGTTTGTCTAACTATTTTATTCTTTCTTGCTAGAGATGCTAATCGTTTACGCTTGGCTGTTACCCCACAGATGTTTTTATCTCCAGCTTCACGCATCCTCACCAGGCAGATTACTTTGGTAATGTTAATTCCTTCCCAAAGCGGATCTTTGGTAGCAGACTCCTTTGAAGGTTCTTAGAAAATTAAAGTGTGCTGGCCTAGAATTCAGGCCTGTGATTCTGCATTCCGCTGGCAATTCCCTTACCGACCGCTATTCACGCATCACACTCAGAGATTCAGTCGTACCACTGCCTCCCTCCTGCCTCCCAAACTTCAAAGAAGCTATTACTCCACGGTACCCTTTCTTCCAGGCAAACTGGTCCAGCAATACATGCAGTATGACGTCTATGAAATAGAAAATTACTTCTTGTGTTTCAGTTCCCATTTACTTTATGTTCTCTTTCCTCTTTACTGTAGTTACTGCGTCTTTCTGAATGCAGCAGTTAACATCATTAGCGAATTTACAAGTGTTTTAGAAATAATAGACTTTTAAAAGCAGGACGCTGTTATAACTCGTTACAGTTTTGAAATTTAGTTTGCGAAACTTTGTATTCGGGAATGATTCGGCTGGAACAGAAAGATTTTTAAATGAAATTTATTTCGTGAGCAGAATTACATTTCCTCTGTAGTCGTTCCTCTTCCTCATTTAAACAAACGTTTTTGCGGTCTTTCTCGATTTCGTCCCCAGAACGTAGACTGAATATGAAAGCAGGCCTCTCAATATTCCAAAGCTTAATCCCCTTGCGTTCCCATATTGAACTCTGCAGTGTTTTTATTTATACGAAACGTGAATAGTTGACTATATTTTTCTTTTCTTTTTTTCCCTAAGAAGTTAGATCTCGGTGTAAGGTAGATATATCTTTATGCTACATCAGACAACTGAAAGTCTCATGTAATAGGCAGGAAGCTATGAAATCTTGGTCAATTTAAGTCTTGCTTCCCTTGACCTGTATTTGTGTTTATGTACAACCCGTAGGATCGTAAAGTCGTGCCACGTTTCAGTATGAGATGTCTTGTGGCTTGAGTGTCTCCTTGGGTAGACCGGTCGCCTGCTGAGACTTGCGTTTCGATGAGGATGATGTGATGATGAAGACAACACAACACCCCGTCTCCAAGAGAAGGAAACCTCCGACCGGTCATGGAATCGAAGCCATGCCCTCGCATGGCATTCTGCAGGTTTGATCACTCAGTTATGGAGTAAATTAATGAGATGAAGTAGCATGCTGGCGGCGGAAACTCTGAGCTCCCGTTGTTGTTGTTGTTGTGATCTTCAGTCCTGAGACTGGTTTGATGCAGCTCTCCATGCTACTCTATCCTGTGCAAGCTTCTTCATCTCCCAGTACCTACTGCAACCTACATTCTTCTGAATCTGCTTAGTGTATTCATCTCTTGGTCTCCCTCTACGATTTTTACCCTCCACGCTGCCCTCCAGTACTAAATTGGTGATCCCTTGATGCCTCAGAACATGTCCTACCAACCGATCCCTTCTTCTAGTCAAGTTGTGCCACAAACTTCTCTTCTGCCCAATCGTATTCAACACCTCCTCATTAGTTATGTGATCTACCCATCTAATCTTCTGCATTCTGCTGTAGCACCACATTTCGAAAGCTTCTATTCTCTTCTTGTCTAAACTATTTATCGCACACGTTTCAACTCCATACATGGCTACACTCCATACAAATACAGTCAGAAATGACTTCCTGACACTTAAATCTATACTCGATGTTAACAAATTTCTCTTCTTCAGAAACGCTTTCCTTCCCATTGCCAGTCTACATTTTATATCCTCTCTACTTCGACCATCATCAGTTATTTTGCTCCCCAAATAGCAAAACTCCTTTACTACTTTAAGTGTCTCATTTCCTAATCTAATTCCCTCAGAAGCACCCAACTTAATTCGACTACATTCCATTATCCTCGTTTTACTTTTGTTGATGTTCATCTTATATCCTCCCTTCAAGACACCATCCATTCCGTTCAACTTCTCTTCCAAATCCTTTGCTGTCTCTGACAGAATTACAATGACATCGGCGAACCTCAAAGTTTTTATTTCTTCTCCATGGATTTTAATACCTACTCCGAATTTTTCTTTTGTTTCCTTCACTGCCTGCTCAATATACAGATTGAATAATATCGGGAGAGGCTACAACCCTGTCTCACTCCCATCCCAACCACTGCTTCCCTTTCATGCTCCTCAACTCTTATAACTGCCATTTGGTTTCTATACAAATTGTAAATAGCCTTTCGCTCTCTATATTTTACCCCCGCCACCTTTAGAATTTGAAAGAGAGTATTCCAGTCAACATTGTCAAAAGCTTTTTCTAAGTCTACAAATGCTAGAAACGTAGGTTTGCCTTTCCTTAACCTAGCTTCTAAGATAAGCCATAGGGTCAGTATAGCCTCACGTGTTCCAATATTTCTACGGAATCCAAACTGATCTTCCCCAAGGTCGGCTTCTACTAGTTTTTCCATTCGTCTGTAAGGAATTCGCGTTAGTATTTTGCAGCCGTGACTTATTAAACTGATAGTTCGGTAATTTTCACATCAGTCAACACCTACTTTCTTTGGGATTGGGTTTATTACATTCTTCTTGAAGTCTGAGGGTATTTCGCCTGCCTCATACATCTTGCTCACCAGATGGTAGAGTTTTGTCAGGACGGGCTCTCCCAAGGCCGTCAGTAGTTCTAATGAAATGTTGTCTACTCCCGGGGCCTTGTTTCGACTCAGGTCTTTCTTTGCTCTGTCGAACTCTTCACGCAGTATCATATCTCCCATTTCATCTTCATCTACATCCTCTTCCATTTCCACAATATTGTCCTCAAGTACATCGCTCTTGTATAGACCTTCTATATACTCCTTCCACCTTTCTGCTTTCCCTTCTTTCCTTAGAACCGAGCTTCCGTTATAAAATGAAATAAAATTAGAATATAATGACTTAATCATCACCTAAAAAATGGCCACCCCCGGTAGGTGAGTGGTCAGCGCGACAGAATGTCAATCCTATGGGCACGGACACGATTTCTGGCTGGGTCGGAGATTTTCACCGCTCAAGGGACTGGGTGTTGTGTTTTCCTAATCATCATCATTTTATCCCCATCGACGCGCAAGTCGCCAAAGTGCCGTCAAATCGGAAGAGTTGCACCCGTCGAACGGTCTACCCGACGGGAGGCCCTAGTCGCACCACCAAAAAAACCTATGTTTTATCTTGTCTAATTCAAAAGTAAACAAGCCAACACAATCTGAAACCATGTCAAACAGTATGAAGTATGGTACATATAAAACTGCCAGGAAGTTATCTGAGGTACGGCAATAAACAAACATCCAGTGATCGTAACACATCCATATTACTAAACGGCTACTGTAAAAATTTAAAATGCTGTCATGATCTACTAATTATGAAGTAGAGACATACGTTATAGGTTCGACACAATAAGCTAAGCATTAAAGTTAGGGACTGATGACGTCAGCTGTTGGGTCCCATAGAGCTCAGAGCCATTAAAGCTAGAAAATGAGCATGTATCTTTAGGTATCGTAACTCACGGCACACAAATTGCCCAGTCTATATTCATCTAGTATTTGAGAAAGAGAGCACTTAACGACTTCCGATGAATTTAAGATATAGTTCAAAAACTTCACAGAATCACTTCTCGGTGACAAGCCTCACAAAATAATGAAAGGAAAAGCTTAGCGTTTACTACATTTTCACTGTTAGTGTGGTAAAACTTCAACACCAGCATTGTTTTACTTTCATATTCCTTAACTACTATGTCCATTCGCAGTACATTTTGCAGAGAGTTTCCATATCTAACACTGTATGTACCGTGAAAATTATGTCATTGCACTACACATAATTGTTAAGATATGATGTCGTAGACACTGGGATGCGTGGTAAATGAGCTTTTCTTAAAACGGAACGCGAATTATGCAAACTAAACTCACCTAGTGTTTGACTGTGAGAGAGCTTAGCGACTTTCAACACACTTTAACAACAATCTGAAGCTGTTTTATACATGGGAGTTCGAGACGTTAAGGAATCAGTGATATGGGTTGCTGGTAACGTGCTGGAACATATGGGGGTAAAATAAAAATAAACAAACCGTGTCTTTTATAAAACGAAAACTTTCTCCAATTGCTCTTTGCAAACACGAAAAATAAGAAGAATTAAAACACTGCAAAGATGGATTTAACCTTTCATCCAGTCTCATCTGCCTTGTAAATTGACCTTAGTCCCAGTGACAGTGGCAATGTACCGGTTGGACATATTTATCTTTCCCTGTTTAACGCATTATAACACGGAAACTAATAACCGTACAAATACCAAACTTGGTCGCATTAATGTCCAGAATATGGGGTACATGATTTCCATGTGTCACAGCGCCAACGTCCAGTTCCAATTATGGTCACCAGGTGTCGTGATCAGTCATCGTGATTCGCAGTCTCACACAACTGACAAGTAGCAGTGCACTTGTTGACGTGTCAACATGAGATTGCTGAAGCTCCATTGTCAAAATAACATTTGCTGCATTTCGAGAAAATCGCCGGCTGAAAGGATTATGGAAGGATCCTGCGTCTTCTCCTGTTGTGTAGAGCATGATGAAGAAGTTCGAATCAACTGGAGAATTGGGCGTCGCTCCGAGAAGAGACCGACGACCGGTTGCACCACAGGTGGTTGATGAAATCGCTGTTGCTATGGCAGACTAAGCTTCTCGCAATTTCCATCGTCAGGTAGTGCGTGTGCTGTGTCATGACAATTGAACGTCTTGTGGTCGGCTGTACGGAAGGTGCTTCGAACCATTCTCAAATGGTATCCGTACAAGATCCATATCGCACAGCAGCTTGCACCACAGGACGCACAACGACGTGTTGACTTCGCTCTCCATTTTCTCGCAAGGCCCTGGACCATCCTATGGGCAGCCGAAGCTCATTTTTCTCTGGCTGTTAAAGTGAACACACAGAATTGCTGAATGTGGGGATCTTCACCTTCAGTGACTGTGCAGAAGTTCCTCTGTTTGGTGAGCGTGTCACCGAATGGTGTGGCTTCACGGCTACGTTTATCATTGACCCAGTCTTTTTTGAACAGGCTGGCGCTCAAGGACCAAAGACGTGCTGTGTGACTGGCCAGTGTTACTGCGATATGCTTCGCCAGCATGTCATACCCGGCCTACCGGAGAGAGAGTCATTGAACTCAATTTTAATGCAAGATAGGGCGACACCGCACTAACTAACCTAAGGACATCACACACATCCATGCCCGAGGCCGGATTCGAGCCTGCGACCGTAGCGATCGCGCGGCTCCAGACTGAAGCGCCTAGAACCTTTCGGCCACATCGGCCGGCAATCATGTTTGGAAACGATCGAACTATCTGCCGGTACGATCAACTGATC
This sequence comes from Schistocerca piceifrons, assembly GCF_021461385.2. Taxonomy (NCBI): domain Eukaryota; kingdom Metazoa; phylum Arthropoda; class Insecta; order Orthoptera; family Acrididae; genus Schistocerca; species Schistocerca piceifrons. Next base: position 331,536,005 of record NC_060141.1, read on the forward strand.
TCACTCCCTGTGATTTCTGGTTTGTGGCTACCTGAAGGACAGAGGTTACCAGGGGAGCATTCACACATGTGCTGATCTGAAGCGCAGCATATTAAGAATGGTTCAAATGGCTCTGAGCACTATGGGACTTAACTTCTGAGGTCAACAGTCCCCTAGAACTTAGAACTACTTAAACCTAACTAACCTAAGGACATCACACACACCCATGCCCGAGGCAGGATTCGACCCTGCGACCGTAGCGATCGCGCGGTTCCAGACTGTAGCGCCTAGAACCGCTCGGCCACCCTGCCCGGCGCAGCATATCAAGAGAGGTAGCCAGTATACCTACGGACATGCTTCATCCTGCTGTGCAGAATGCATTCCTGCGCTTCAGACTCTTTTAGACACTGATGAGCGCCATATTGAGCCCCTTTTGTGGCAGTAATGGTATAAGGTACCGTAGCAGCACATTAAAAATGTTCCGATTGAACTGCTTCTGCGTTATTTCTCTTCCCCACGTCCTTGACATTAATATACCAATTACTCGTAGGATAATTAGTTTTCGTGTTATAAGGTGTTAAATAGGGAAAGTTTAACTAGAACCACCGGTATGTGCCCTTTCAATTTTATCGTTTGCAAGGTAGTCGCCATATAATGATCACTTTAAAGACTGGCAATAATTTCAGGTCAGGACATCTATTTATGGAAACATCTCCATTGCATATAGACGTATTGATTTAACGTGTCGATGCCACGTAGCGATTCAATTACTACGTCAGTACTCAGTTTGGTAAAATATTTGCTTCCTTCATTTCATTTAGCCAAAATAGTACAAGGACGCTGCCACTCACACGTGCTGCAAGTGAAGACTGTAAAAACATGCTACAAGTTCAGAGTTATTCCAGGCTTCACATAATATACGTATATCTAGTATTAATATTATAACTGCATCTTTATTAGGCAATGATCCTCGACTGTGAAACGTTGGCAGAGCCTCGGTATCAATACAATTAACGACTGATTCATCAGCGTTGGATTAGCTGCGTGAAGTGGGAATATCTGTGGAATGAACGTGGGGTGGGGTGAGGGGGTTATATCAGACTACGACCCCACGTGCGCTTTTTCCGACAGCATTTGAGCTGAGAAAACAGCGTCAGATATACACGGAGGCGCCAAAAGTCGTGGGATAGTGGGATGCACATATACAGATGGCGTTAGTATCGCGTAGACAAGGTATAAAAGGGCAGGGTACTGGCGGACCTGTCATTTGTACTCAGGTGATTCATATGGTGTCACCGCCAGACACCACACTTGCTAGGTGGTAGCCTTTAAATCGGCCGCGGTCCGTTAGTATACGTCGGACCCGCGTGTCGCCACTATCAGTGATTGCAGACCGAGCGACGCCACACGGCAGGTCTAGAGAGACTTCCTAGCACTCGCCCCAGTTGTACAGCCGACTTTGCTAGCGATGGTTCACTGACAAATTGCGCTCTCATTTGCCGAGACGATAGTTAGCATAGCCTTCAGCTACGTCATTTGCTACGACCTAGCAAGGCGCCATTATCATTTGCTATTTATCTTGTGATGCATGTACCTTCAGACCGATGTTCACCAATTATGGATTAAAGTTAAGTATTCCAACAGCTACGTGCTTCATTTGCTAGACTCAAATCCTTTAACTGTTCCAGACCTCACGCCAGCCTGCGTGAGCTTAAATGCGTGCCTTTCGGCTTCACCTCCTAGTGGCTTGGCTGTCTTGCCAAGTCACAACAATTCATGTGGAAAGGTGATTATGGCCGCACGACAGGAACTGACAGACTTTGGAAGCTGACTGGTAGCTGGAACTAGACGCATGGGACATTCCACTTCGGAAACCATTATTGCATTCAGTATTCCAGGATCCACAGTGTCAAGAAGGTACAGGGAACACCTAATTTCAGGCATTACCATTCACCATGGACAATACAGAGGTCAACAGCCTTCACTTAAAGACCGAGAGCAATGGCGTTTGCGCAGAGTTGTCAGTGCTAACAAACAAGCAACACTTTGCGAAAAAAGGGCAGGAATCAATGTGTGACGTACGCTGAATGTATCCGTTTGGATAGTGCGGCGACATCTAGCGTCAATGAGCTATGGCAGCAGACGACGAACGCGAGTACCTTTGCTAGCAGCACGACATCGTCTGCAGTGCCCCTCGTGGGCTCGTGACCATATCGGTTGGACACTGGATGACTGGAAAATCGTAGCATGGTCAGATGAGTCCCAACAAGAGCTGCCGGTAGAGTTCGAATGCGGCGCAGCTCCGATGAAGCCTTGGGTGCTAGTTGTCTACAAAGCACTGTGCTAGCTGATGGAGGCTCCATAACGGCGTTGGCTGTGTTTCCGAGGAATGAACTGGGTCCTCTGCTCCAGCTGAATCGATCATTGACCGCATTAATGTCATAGAACATTAATGGGACTTTATCGAATGGTCAGTTCGTGCACAAAATTCTGAACTTGCGACCCTTAGCTTCTAGAACATTCTGTAGTCTTGCGCTTTTTCTGATGGAAAGGCCGTTGCCGTGTCGCGCCGACAGTGCGAGTTGGCAGCAAGCGTGCAGAACAGTACTGGAGTGGATTCGGTCGGGCGAATACGTAATGAAAAAGTCCTGAGTGAGAAATACGCAAAATTGAATTATACAGCTTTTAATACCGAATGAGAGAAATATTTCCTAGCAATAGGAAAGATGAATAGCTCGTGACTTTATTGAACGAATTTTGAGTTTTGTCAGTTTCATCGATAGTGAGATACAGTTAGGCGTGTTTTCTGTTGTTTGGAAGCCGAATATTATCTTCTATTGCAGCAGAACTTTGCCGGCTTCTATGATGAACTTTGCAGTAAATGGCAAATCACGTCAGATACAGTTAGGCTACAGTTTCCTGTTTATCTCGTCGTGGCTGAAATAAGTCTCTGCCCTAAACCCCTATAGCCAGCCGCTATGATTACGGTCCGTTATCTTAAAATTAGGAGGGCAGGGCTTACAAGAGCTTACACGATCCATGCGCTGAGCGGTATGACATAGTTTACTGGACCGGTAGGCGAAGAGTTTGGCGATAGAGGTTGGTGGAACTGCGTGTAGTATCGGATAGCCTCCGCCGTGCAGCCGCCAGCCACGTTTCTTGGGGTTCTCCACATTCCTGACGCCGGCCAGTCCATGGGATGGGGCACTTTCTTTGCGTGCTCCAGCTTAATGCAACATTTAAAAGTGTTGCTATTTTCCGTACACCGCCTGTAGCGGTCTTACTATAACGATCGTTACTCTCTCCTTTCACAAATTTATTCATTATTAATATCGACGGCACAGAATTATTCCTACCACAGATACATAAACAAACCTATGAAAGGAGGAAAGGTTCCTTTTCATACACAGTTATCACACTAGTAATGAAATGTTAAAGCTGTACTTGAAAATATATTTTTTCTGGCTAACTATATTTCCTGTCTTGATTGCTCAAAAACGCTGCTTCGCAAGTCTGTGATGGCCCTGTTGACCTCTGTTGACCTCTATACACCAAAACGAGTAAACACATCATTTTTTTCTTTTTTTGTAAGTTATCATATTCAGATTTTGTCTGATGCTCACTTGTCTTGAAAGCGTAGTAATTCAATGAAACCTTTTATATGGGACAGACTTCTGAAACAAAAGGTATTTTGCGAGTGGTCAATAGGGCCTCGGAGCACTTTTGAAAGCCGGCCGAAGTGGCCGTGCGGTTCTAGGCGCTGCAGTCTGGAACCGCGAGACCGCTACGCTCGCAGGTTCGAATCCTGCCTCGGGCATGCATGTGTGTGATGTCCTTAGGTTAGTTAGGTTTAACTAGTTCTAAGTTCTAGGGGACTAATGACCTGAGAAGTTGAGTCTCATAGTGCTCAGAGCCATTTGAACCACTTTTGAAATAACTGTTTGTTGTGAGTGAGGAAAAGATGGACAAGGGACAATAGGATAGTGGCTGGCTGTCAATATGAGCGGACGTATGGTGGAGCGCTGGTCATCTGTGAAAGAACGATATTTAGGTAATTATTTGCGAGGAGAAGATAACCATAACATTACTCGAGCAAACGCAGTACGATTAAGCAAATGTGGATTTGCTCATTGACAAAGCTGCAGATTCTGGCAACATCATTCTACGTGTTAACAGCTAAGGTACCATGCTGAAGAACTGCTGTATCTGAGTTAGGATCTGTTAAGTCTTTCAGATTAACCATTCGGTAATTTCATAAACATTAGAATTGATAATATAGCGCTTTAAATGAAATTTAGCTGTGTTTTTGCCAGCATAGAATATTTTATCCCGGAATAAAATCTGTTCCTTTGTCCTGGTGCATCAGTATTTAATTACCAGAAGAAGCATTTCAAAACTATTCACTCAATTACTAGACTAAAATTATGCAAGGTGTACGCATATTCTTGTTACAAATTTCTAGGACGTGTAGTGAGTACATAATATTTGGAATAGGAACCCATGTCCGGTAGCGTGCCGTTTCCCTGTTACAGCCGATTGAACACATATTTGCTAGGTAGACATGCGGCAGGATAGTCATGGTGGGGGACGCTTACATCGGATTGGCTGATGACATTTGACGTCAATCACGCAGCTCTGAACTCGTTCGAGCCTCATTCACGTATCGGTAAGTGTTACAGCAACCTGTTTGAGTACAAGTTTGCAAATACACTTAGATAATCCTTATGTATGGTGAATCTCACGGTAATGTAACAGCCGCTCATCACCTTTATCAAGGCCGTTATCCACAACGTCCGACTCCATAGCAGACCCTTTTCTCCATAATTATGCAACGGCTTCGAGAAAAAGTACCTTTACCGTCGGGAGGCGTCACTGTGGGACTCCAAGTGGACGCCGCACACCTGAATTGGAAGACGCCGTACCGCATCACGTTGAAGAGCTAAGACAAGTGATGTACTGAGTCACTCCTACTCAATTACTTGTAAACGGCACGATTCCGGACAGGGGTTCCATTTCAAAATACTATCTATTCACTCCCCTCTACGAGTCTTAGAAGTTTCTAACATGAATTTCCAACACCCTGTATAAAGAAGTTACGTTACGCTGCACTGGCATCTTGTACAGCAGATTTACCATTTACTTTTTTCCCACTCCGTTGCACTCACGTAACCGACATTGTTCCAACCACTTACGATCAATTTAGTGTAATTCCAACCATGTCAATGCAGTGTGATTGTGCTGACAACAGTGTAGGAGTGAAGATGTCTTTTTTTTCTGCCTAACTGCTACGTTTTGTTTGTTGTGATATTTCTGCGTTGTGATAGAATAGATATTGTGGATCGACGTCGTAGAGACTTGTGCTTAGTCGAACTACTTTTTCATGAAAAGTCTCCTTCTCTCCTGCACCTTTAGGCTTAGTCACTTGTGTGTGTCTTATCTTCAATTTTCTCTGACACGTCGTTGTGTGTTTTCGTACGTTCCCTTCCCGTTTTGGCTGGTAAAGCACGGGCTGACGTAGGACTGTCTTTACATTCATTCTTTGTGATTGTCCATAATGTTTTATTTTATTCAGTACTTTCATTAATTTTACAAATATCTAATTGATTCCTAATATCCACATTTCTTATATGGTGTTCCCTGGTAAAACCTTTCACTTTCCTGCGAAGTCTCACTTATTCTGCCTGTACTTTATTTTTATGACATATTTTTAGTACTAGCTTCCGTATAGAAATTCAGGTGCAGCTATGATTTTTTAAAATTTTAATTTCTTTCTTCCATATTTTGTTTATCATAATGCATATCAATTGATATTTGTCAGGCCTACTTTCTATATTCTCGTTCATATGTTGACTAATATCACATCCTAAAAAATTAAAGCAGGAGACCAGCTCAAATAGGGTATTATCTATAATTATTTTTCAGTTAGTGGAATATTTCCCATTATGGACCATGATTTTAGTTGTCTCCATTGATACAAGAAGGCTATATTCTGTTTGGTCTAATAGATGTAGTTCATTCACTGCTCTTTGTAACTCATCTTCACTTCCTTCCAAAACTGTCACATCATCTGTATACATTGGATATCAATATGCTTATTTCTACTTGTCTGTATATCCCAATTTACTTACTGTCTCCAGTTCTTAATAAAAGTATTTATATACTTCATGGAGAAGAAGTAAAAACTTTGAGGTTCGCCGATGACATTGTAATTCTGTCAGAGACAGCAAAGGACTTGAAAGAGCAGTTGAACGGAATGGACAGTGTCTTGAAAGGAGGATATAAGATGAACATCAACAAAAGCAAAACGAGGATAATGGAATGTAGTCAAATTAAATCGGGTGATGCTGAGGGAATTAGATTAGGAAATGAGACACTGAAAGTAGTAAAGGAGTTTTGCTATTTGGGGAGTAAAATAACTGATGATGGTCGAAGTAGAGAGGATATAAAATGTAGACTGGCAATGGCAAGGAAATCGTTTCTGAACAAGAGAAATTTGTTAACATCGAGTATAGATTTAAGTGTCAGGAAGTTGTTTCTGAAAATATTTGTATGGAGTGTAGCCATGTATGGAAGTGAAACATGGACGATAAGTAGTTTGGACAAGAAGAGAATAGAAGCTTTCGAAATGTGGTGCTACAGAAGAATGCTGAAGATAAGGTGGGTAGATCACGTAACTAATGAGGAGGTACTGAGTAGGATTGGGGAGAAGAGAAGTTTGTGGCACAACTTGACTAGAAGAAGGGATCGATTGGTAGGACATGTTCTGAGGCATCAAGGGATCACCAATTTAGCATTGGAGGGCAGCGTGGAGGGTAATAATCGTAGAGGGAGACCAAGAGATGAATACACTAAACAGATTCAGAAGGATGTAGGTTGCAGTAGGTACTGGGAGATGAAGAAGCTTGCACAGGATAGAGTAGCATGGAGAGCTGCATCAAACCAGTCTCAGGACTGAAGACCACAACAACATATACACATTAAGTAAAGTTGTCTCCAGTTCTTAATAAAAGTATTTATATACACATTAAGTAAAGTTGGCGACAAACTAAAGCCTTCAGTACAACGGAAAACAAGCGAAAGCTCTCACTTTCACTTTCTTAAATTTATCTATTCGGTGAATAGTTTCAGGCGCGGGCCCATTCTCAAGTCATCGTAATAGATAGTCAAAATGGTATTTTCGAACATGCAAAAACCATGTCGAAAATATACACGTATTGTTAAGTGCAAACGCACAGTTACACCGGATGCAGATATATATTTTTGACATAGTTTTTGCATTTTCGGAAATACCACTTTGTCTATCTATTACGATGATTTAAAAATGGGTCCAGGCCGTATTCATCGCATAACTAAAAGAAACCGTAAAAGTTGCAACTTTGGTGGGTTTTTCGTTGTACTGATTAACATAAGTTGCTGACCTACGATATTATTCCAACATACTGGAAGTTCGTAAAAGCTACAACATTGTTTTTCTTTATTGCTAGCGATTTCCTCAGTTTTATATTGCCAGCTTTTATTACAATTTTGATTTTCTGCAGTATGATGTACAGGATTTCCAGCTTTAGATATTTTGTACCGTACCGTAGTTTCATTCTATTCACACTGTCAAAAACTTTTTCGAAGTCAAGGGAAGCTATATGTGTCTCTAAACTGATTTTTTATCGTTTATTATAAATATATTATCAGTGCATGAACAGCCTTTTCGTCATCCATTTTGTTCTTCTGGTAGGAGAGCTTCTGCTACGGTTTTATACGACTATTATTCTTGCAAATACTATATGGGCAGATTCTAGGATAATTCTTCTACGATATGCACAGTTTTTAAGCTGGTCGTTTTTGAAAAAGATATTAATTTTGAAACTTTAAACTGGAATTTTATCCAGTGCCAACTTTCAATAAATAAACGTCATAATCTAAAGTCTCCAAAAGGGAAACGTATGTTTTAAAAATTCAATATTAATGCAGTCTAGTCCACATCTGTTTTCATATTTCTTAAAACTACTTGCAGTTGTTCTATAGTAACTGAATCCACAGCAGTGTTACATAACGTGATCTCCTCTTCCTTCAGTTATGTGTCTTCTGCTTGTAACATTTTTTATAAAATTCTTTCCACTAGTTTTCTATAATTATATTTAGCTTTTAAGTACCTTTCTGTGATCCAATGAGTGTGCCATTAGTTTATAGGCAAAAGTTTGCCTCCCATGTCTATCCTCTTGTACTTTAGTTATGAAATGATCCCATGACTCTTGGTGCGCTAGCCTAGTTATTGTTTGGCGTGGTTCCTTATACCCCTATTCAGTTTCTGGTTTTTCATTTTGTGAAACATTATGTAGGCTCTTTCTTTTTCTTCAACCACCTTTGCGATATTTTCATTGCATTCCAGACGCTTCTTTTCTTCTATCTTCTTTTTCCCAAGTCCCTCACATGCTTCAGTTCTTGCGCATCCTTTAATATTTTGCCACTCTTACTCTACAGTCCGAACTGTTCGACTGAGTAGCAAATATTTCTATAGCTTACTTTCACCACGTTTTATAATACTGTCTAATTTTAGAAGGTACACCTTAAAGATACCTTCAAGTTTTGTTTTTCTTTTTGCCTAAGTTTCCTACATTGAGCTGTCATTGTAACGGTTGCGAAAACTAAATAGTGATCAAAACGGATATCGCTTCCTCAATGCAAATGTGCTTCTTGAACACGATTACATATCCTGCCATTTGTGACTAAGCAGTCTTTACTTTATTTAGGGCCGTTTGCTGTTCGTCGTAGAACCGTTTTGTTTCCCTCTTCTTCTCTTCATCCAATGCATATAATGACTAAATATGTTGTGCCAATTTTAAATTCACATGAGACATTCTTTCATTAATAAAGAAATATCCTATAATTTTTCTATTCAATCAGTTATTTATTAGGACTGCCATCCTAGGATGGTTTGTGTATTCTGAGGTACTTCGTTGCATATCATTGTATAGTGCCCATATCTATTGTGGAGATTTAACTGTTTTTATGTTTCTGTTAGAACAGCTATATCAGTTTATTTACCTCCTAATTTATGTTCTAGCCCCGTTTCCCTTTTTCCATTCCTTATTATGTTCCATATAGCTACTTTTTCTTATCTGTGATATCAAACCGTTTATTCTGGATTTGCCTGGGTGATCTCCATGATCCATCCTTTTCCATCCGAGTGCGCACGTTGTGAAGAGGGGTAACACGGATGAAATACCCTGACCGCGTTACGAGCACTACAACGGTTAACCTTGGTGATGGGGTTGGCAACTTACAGCTTCCAAGCTCACCAAGCTATATTGCGGATAACGATTCCTAGGCATACGGCCATTCCTAAGAAGAACGGAATACCCAGGCTCTGAGCTCTACCTTCCCTGACGAGATGTCTTTCACCTCTTCTTATACAACTTTGTCTTCAGACATTTGAGCCGTTTGCTCATTTGAGCCAGAAATAGACATGGCTAAGACTCAATAATGTTGCCAACCACATACTCCCAAAGGGGAGAATATTCGTTCTCTGACCACTCACTTAATGACCAGTTGTGCTTGGGTTGTCCTACCAGTGTTATTGAGAGACGCAAACCTCCTCACCAAGTTAAGGTGGTGGTAGTCCATGAGAGGTTTTGTGAAAAGTGTTTTACAAAATTTGTTTGCATCTTTTTTATGTCTTTGTGTACATTATTTTAAACAGGGATAATTTTACATGATTTTGTGTATTATTGTGTGATTGCGTAATTATGGAAGCCAGGGTCACAACAAGTTCCGATAAAAGCTTGACAGCTTGTTGTAATAAACTTCATGGATGAGAAACAGAATCAAATGTGTGTCGCTACACGACACTAATTGGAATTTTCGACAGACAAATAGTGTAAACATCTCACGATATTTAATTTTAAAGGCAGTTTAGCATTCATTTAATGCGGCCTCTCTTTTATAGTGCAAACTAAATGTTAAGGTAATTATTATTAAGAATTTCAAAAGAGATTCGTATAGTACTTTACGTTTGACAGCTGTTCTGCTACAGAAAGAAGCACTTTACGTATTGGTTAATATCGAGGTAGTGTATAAAGACTGTATGAAACCGTATGTGTAACGTATGTGATTGTAAATCCATATATTTATGAGACAAGTGCTCATAAGTGGGAAAATGCTGCCACTCAATCGGTTAAATATTCAGGGTGGTCAGGAACAATCTGATAAGCTGGGAAGCGTATTGCAGACCAAGTTTTGCAAAGAAGTAATGGTCAAAAAACATTCGAGACGTTGCATCTTTTCCGATTCAATTAGCACTGAAGTTGGCCAATTAGGCCGTTGCGTGACCACATTCAAACAGCTCTTCAGACTCTTTCTGACCACACCTTATGCGCATTCCAAATAATGTTGGCTTGCAGATAACTTTTTTGATAGTCTCAGTCGTTTAATTTGTACTTTGCAGTGTACTTCATGGTCCCAAATTTCTTAGTACATATTCAACGATTGTGTGGGATTAATAATTTAGTTTCTCTAGAGACGTTTAAGTAAAAACGGAAGGATAGAGTTCCTAAAACTTTTGCAAAGAGTACAGATTGCTAATAAGTTACTTATAGTACCTCAAAATTCGAAGTTTCTGGCGACACGTTCAGATTAGCGTACTAGGAAGCCTTTTTGAAAAGCTATCTCAACGCACCGAATTAAAACAGAGATTAAGAAACACGATAAAGTTCAGTACAATGCTTAATAAACATTGGTGGATACCATTCTTTTTCTATGACAAGGAAAACAGATAAATAAGCAAATACATAAATAAAATCAAAATAAATTAATCACATCTAAGCTGTGACAAATGTTGCAAGCCATTTCAATACGCTTGTGCTTATCTCTTGAAAGGCTGAACCACGTCAATTCCAGATATCGAAGGTAAATTTTTAATATGTCTTCCAGACACGGTTACAAAATTCACGATCCGTTTGTACAGTGTCTGTCTCTACGATGTTAAGCCATTGGAAATCTGCAGGGCAACAAAGACAAAGCTTATGCTCCACAATAGTCTCTTCAGTTATTAATGAAACAAATTTCCGTTATGTGTCTGCGATCGCCGTGAACATTTGATGAATAAAACCGTCTTGATCGCTACATAAAATGTCTTCATCTATTTCCGACGTTTCGGCATCTGCTGCCATCAAATATCGGAATTTGGGATAAAGGAACACAGAGACAGACGTTTGTTATACAACATCAATATCCAAAAACTTAAAAAGTTAAAAATATTTTAAAAGGCACTCACCAAAAACTTTGAACTTGCGAAATACGATTCAGTATCGGTTATAAAATTCTTAACTAATCGGGGCCTCAGCTAATACCTGGTTCAAACATTATACCATGATAAAATATCTAGCTGACAGATGGCGCTAGTCTGGGGGTCGTTGCCTTCAGCTTCTACTGTTATTTTATTATTATTCTGTTTTTCCATTTGTGTTGCATTAATAAAGAGACGGAAGTACTTTAAATCACAAACATGCACAAACGAAGGAAGCGTTAGTGCATTGACGACTCACTTAAAAGCGGAGAAGCCTAAGAAATGTCAGACGAATGAAAGCATGGAAGTGTTGCATAGAGCCCCAAAGGGACATGCCATAAGTATGCTGCAGGACCAAAAGAAAAAAAAAAAAAAGTAAAAGAACTTATCCGCATAAACAGAGCTCCGAACACAATCTTAAAGCGACAGGTCGAATTTGTTACTAAATATTCCATTTTTTTATATTTTCGAGAATTGCTAGTGTGATAAATCTTGGACTGGGGGATGGTCACCCGCTGTTGCCTGGGCAACACATCATCTCGTGTTTGCTGGGCCGGCGGAGCTGCCACTTTTTGCACGGCAGACGGCCTACCTCGTCAAGCAAGTTGCAGGTTCTTCCGCAAAATTTCGCTGTTTTCCAAAAAATTTAAATTTATTATTAAAATTCCTTCATATTCTAAAATATTTTTTTATAAATCGACATGTTTTAATGTATTTTTTGGCGAAATAAAATGGAAAAGCCGCGTGGCTAAGGCCTCCCGGCGTGTGGACCGTTCGCCTGGTGCAAGTCTTTCGAGTTGAAGCCACTTCGGCGACTTGAGTGTCGATGAGGATGAAATGATGATGATAAGGACAACACAACACCCAGTCCCTGAGCGGAGAAAATCTCTGACCCAACCGGGAATCGAACCCGTTAGGGATGATAACTGTAACAGCAAATTGTACTTGTATAATCGCAAATTTCTGTTAGCATGAGATGTATTTAATGCTAAAGTTTCATATCGCTCTTTACATTCGAAGGTTGGAATCTTCTTTCTCTCGGAAATAACTAATATCTGGGCTGCTCTCGGGGGTTTAAATTCCGATGGGGAACAGTTTTCAATCGTATTTGTCGTTGCTTTCGCTGCCAGTTCTCTTAACGTGTCGTCGTCTTCGCCACCAGCGCTCGCTACCTGTCATCGCATTCGCTGCCAGTCGTCAACTTCACGTCGAGATCTCGCCCTCGCCACTGGTCATCGTCACGAACTGCCAGTCTTCGCCTCCATCAGCGTCAACGCCGTTTCATCGCCTGTTTATCACCGCCGCCGCCTCCGTCTGTTGATCACCGCCACCGCATCACATCTGACATAGCTGCCTCCATCCCTGTCACATCGGAGATATCCTCATCGTTCGCAAATTCATCACATCTCGTCACCGTCGACCCAGCGCAGCCTCAGCGGGCACTCGCCACAAACAAACGCGATTCATCATTCCCCGCCATCATGGACCACCCTACCACCTCAGTCACCTATAAATCTTTTGCTTGCATTGTCACTACTTGGAGTATTTCCTCTAACCCACCCTCCTATGACTATCCTCCTTTACCTACCGTACCCTGTCCTACCATAGCAGTCACACCTGCATCTGTCTCTGTCTCCCTCTACATTTTCTCTTTCGGCCACGGTTCACCAACCACCTCCACCTCTGCCGCACGTATCACAGCCCGCCGAGTAACAACTGAAACATATGACGCCAGAAGCATCACTACACCTACCAATGCAAGCCATGCTGAAGGACTGGCACAGCTTCCAGGTAACTATCAACAACACCATATCCAGCCAGCCCCATCCCACCACCATCATTCCCTCCCTCAGCCGTTAAAAATCTACAAAACGTCAAACCACTCAATCTCACTCACGCCCACACCTGATAAACTGCAAAGTGAACGTGATGACACTCAGCATATGGATACAACTCCTCCTTCTCCAATTTATTCGCCTACTATCCATACCTTCATCCTCTGCAACCCTGACCCAAAATTCCTTAAACCCAGATCCCTCACCCTCAGATTAAAAAAAATAAATAAAAAAAATACCTTCAAAGCCTCCACATCCATCGATTTATCCAGAGAAAAAACTCCATCTTAATGAAGTCTCTTAACTCCAACTTCCATACTGACATAGTTCTACAACGAGCGACAGAGTAATTTTACCAGTACATTAACAATTAAAGACTGAAATAATCTCGCTATAGTGATAGTAGATGCCATACTTCCTTCTTAAATTCCTGAGTCTCTTTCTGTTACGTTAATGAGAAGACACCACTCATATCGCTGTCGGAATCTCTTTCAGAACAGTTTTCCTCTTAATATAAAATTAAATTTTCGGAGCATCCCTCAGCAACGTCTCAGTTTTTGGATGCTTCTCTGATGACAGTTGCAGTGCTGTTCGCACTTTTCGTCCACATCTCACTAGTCACGTGACTGATAGGTTCCACAAGAAGATCCGCAACATCAGAGATGGTGAATTTTTTGTTTAGAGCAACTTAATTTTTTACTGGCGCCTACGCTCCTATCATTAAAATGACCGGTATGGAGAAAGCCAGTTCCTCTCAGCAATATCGTCGGTTATGTGTGTTGAAAATAATGATTTACTTCGTGACATAATTTCAAGCAATTCAGCCTGATTTAAATCTTTTCTCCAATCCACGTTTTGTCTTATCGCCCACTGAATGAAATCATCTTTTTGTTGCATAAGTTAGTGTCTTATTGTGAACAAAGACGCCGAGTGGGGTAGAACAGTGGTTAACACACGGAACTCGGATTCGAGAGGATGACGGTTCGAACCCGCGTCCGGCCATCCAATTAGGGTTTCCCATGATTTCCCTAAATCATTTCAGGCAATTGCCTTCGAAAGGGCGCGTCCGATTTCTTGTCCCTCCTTCCCTAATCCGACCTTGCCCTCCGTCTCTAATGACCTCGTTGTCGACTGGACGTTAAACCGTAATCTCCTCCTCCGCGGACAATAGAATGACTTGGGGCGCTTTACTTAACAATCACTGATGGCTTTTGTCATGTTTGTCATAAACGATGACTCGAACGACTTCGTATTCTCGCTCTTTTTCCAACAGGCAGTGCCATTGTTCTCCGAGGCGTTTCACTACTGCAGTGTCATCATTCTAACCTCTACATAATGAGTGGCTGTCATTAATCCAAATTCATCTATCAATACTTCCTTTTCGAATGCCATAGCCATGATCCAGTGCAGAAATCTGTACCGCCACATAAAATCTGCCCATTCCATTGATATTTCACGTTCGTTAAACACTGAGCAGATGAATCTTACCTCTTTGAACACTGTACGCAACGAAAATTTGCTGCCTGAAAAAGATCGTCTTTCTGAAACGACCCGAACAATTTGGTTATTGTCGAATGTTCCCTTCTCTTATAACAGTTATAAGTATAGGGTCTTAGGGGTATGAGTACAGATATTTCTATTGATGACTCAGAACAGGGTACTGAACCACATTTCATCAGCAATTACTTCATCTGCAGACAAATAATTGTAGATATTACGAGTAGTAGGTTTTTAGGTTGGTTAGTACCTCCAAGTACGCGTGGCACAAACAAGCCATTAATCTTTATATTCTTCTGGACAACAGACCAGTAATTGAAGAGTGGAAGCGTGGATGCAAAACAGATAATCTGTAGTGATGGGCCTAGTCCACTTACCGGTGCAGTTACGACTGTGCAGAAAATATCAGGTAGTAAATTATAAGATGTGTTTGAAGGTAAACTGCTCGATGCAGAGAAAAAGACAACTAACACACTGAAGTGGGAACATATTAATGTTCCAATTACCATAATATCTGTACGTATAGCCATAGCACCGCGAGTCTTTCTTGAAATTATCCAAGTTGTCAATTGTTTCTTCCTTTTTCCCAGTGTCTGCACTCCTGTTGTGACCTCTTTACAATCTACAAGGGTTGGACAAAAATATGGACACACCAAGACAAATGGAACTTTGAACATAGACTCAGATGCCAGCCAAGCCTGCAGGTTCCGCTGTCGTGTTGGACCATGAATCGCAGTTGTTCATTATCTTCACAGTCGACACCGGAACAGCGTTTTATGTACTTTTAAGTGCATCATGTGAGAGCTAAGTGAATACGAACATGGGTACATTGCTGGTGCATGTACCGTGGATGCTTCCGTAACCAAGGGAATCGATGTTTTTGGTGTTTCAGGAGGCACAGTATAGAAGACTCATACCGAAAACAAAGAAAGCGGAGAAACATAATCTGCTAAGTCCCAACGCGGACGGATGGGTATGTTGAGGGATCGTGGCAGACAGCCACTGAAGAGGGTTGCGACAAAAAATAAGAGGCAACAGGTGCAAAAGTCGCGGGCAGATGAAGACACAATCGCGACCCCTGTCAGCACCATAAAACAAAAAGGGAGCTCCATAAGCAGGGAACTTTAGGGCGAGCTGGAATTCCAAAACCTTCCATCAGTGATGCGAATGCCCGTGACAAGAAAACGTGGTGCTGAAGCTATGGAGCAACGGAAGAAAGTGATTTGGTCGGATGAGTTCACATTGTTTCCTCCCTCTGACCAAGTTTACGTCCCAAGAGTTCGGTGATGATTTCGGCAGCCATATCATGTTATTCCATGGGTGCGAGGTCACATTACTACCAAGGATTACGTTTCCATTTTGGGTGATTAGATCCATCCACGGTACATATTGGTTCCCCAATGCTGATGCTGTATTCCAAGATGACATGGCCCCTGTTCACACTATTTGTCCCGCCCATGACTGGTTTTGTCAACATGACGAAGAAATGTTGCGCCTTTCCTGGCAGCAACAGTCATCCGATCTTCTGATTATTGAGCCTTTGTGGTATACTTTGGAGAAGAGAGGTGCTTATCACTAACCACCTCCCTCATCTTTACCTGAGTTTCCCACTATTTTGAAGAAGAATGGCATAAGATTCCCATGAAACCCATCCTGAACCTGTGTTTACCCATTTCGAGGCTACTGGAAGCTGTTTTGAATGCCATTGGTTTTCCTACACCGTATTAGGCATGGTAGTATATTGCGTTTTTGGTGTCTCATTTTTTTGTTCATTCACTGTATGTCCCAGACTTTGCGCTGCGAAATGCTAACAGGAGACGGATCTAACAGCTCTAGTGTCAGGTCAAGTGACACGTGTCCCCGAGACACGTGTAAACGCCTCCACACTGCACTGTGTTACTGTGCTCATATTAACCTTTGGCAAATATCTCCCAGGTTTCCGCTACGAACAGCTAATAGAAAACGCTTATAACAACATTGAAGGCAGGTGAACTGACACGTGTCGCCTAGACACGTGTAAGCGCCCTCACGCTGCACTATAACAACGCCGGGGCCGCCGTTGCTAACGTCTGCAGAGCAATAAAAGCGAATCGGCGTGAGACAACGCATTCTTTGTCGATTACATCTTGCAGCCCCTTTCGCCCATGAAAGAGCACCATTGTCTGTGGATCGCTCTCTCCACTCACTGTAATCCTGCCAGAAGGTGTATAAAGTATTTTAATGTCACCTGTCACTAATCTTATGGATCCCAGGAAGTGGTTGTCACTGGAATCGTTGAATCTAGTTTGCACACACAACAAATAAACAATGTTACACACATGTATGTGTTTCGAGTGTTACGTACTCTTGATCTAGCTGACCGTGTATATATCGTCAATAGCAGTCCATTAACGGTGTGCATTTTACGGTTCCGTGCCCCAGTCTATAAGAACGAAATCCACACAGGATCGCTTTGTTGCTGTCTGCCTGTATGCCCGAATGTTAAGAATCCTTTTTCTTGGGGACGAGTAGGCATATCAACTGCGTGTCACATATTAAGGTCTACAGTCAATTGGCAGTGTAAAAATTTTAAGCTTCTAAGTCAATTCAGTCAAAAGATACGACCATTTACGTCACATATTTCGATACTCGAAAACTCACTCACCAAAACCTACAGGGTATTTCCAGTTGAGCTAGAATCACGAAATTTGGCTTCTCAGTACAGGTAAATGGAAAAATCCAAATATTATGGATTTGAAACTATGAAACACGAAAAAAATATCTTTTGTCATTTGTTATCCGACTGAAAACTTGAAACATTCTCGTAAGTCTTCGAACCCCTGAACCAGTGGCGGATTTAAAAATTTTGCGCCCCTAGACACACCATATTGTACGCCCCCTCCCCCAAAAATTTGTTTTAAATAATAACTACTATCCGATCACTTTACACCTGCCGTTTTAGATGGGAGCGCTGTGAGCTGTTTCCGTACTCTGCTATTCGTTGCTCTGAAGGGCGAGTCAGCGGTCTAGTTGCGCTCAGTCAAAATGTAATATGCTGCCTGAACTGTACTCGGTGTACGGCAGCGGATAAAACAAACTTAAAACTGCATTGTGTTAACACATTCTTCTGTCGAAAGAAAACAGAAACGAACACAAGGAAAATAACTTTTCTTTTATGGCCTAAAAATTCAGCAGAGCGTGTAGGAGGCAACGGATTTTTGTTATACATTCAATTTTAATATGTTCAAAATGGTTCAAATGGCTCTGAGCACTATGGGACTTAACATCTGAGGTCATCAGTCCCCTAGAGCTTAGAACTACTTACACCTAACTAACCTAAGGACATCACAGACATTCATGCCAGAGGCAGGATTCGAACCATCGACCGTAGCAGTCGCTCGGTTCCGGACTGAAGCGCCTAGAACCGCTCAGCCACCGCGGCCGGCTTTAACATGTTCTTTTACACGAAACTGTTGAAAATGAAAATAACAAAGTTGTGTTACGATCTAAAAATTGAAGCGAACGTGTCATACATTAGAAATGAATACGTACTTTTACAGAGATGCGTTCAAAATTGTAATTAAATTGTCGTTTTACGATCTAATAACTTGAATATATAACAGATAAAAAAACGTTCGGTATTAACACGTGAATTTATAACAAAGCGTAAGAAATGCAAACGAATCAGAGATTTCCGTGCACAGACTAATAACTAAATATAGACGAACAAACGCCGAACTGGATTTGCTATTACATAATTTTACAGACTAGTGTGCAAAAATAAAATTAGTTTTATAATGTAATAGTTAACGTATAAAGCATTAGGGTCTGTGTAGCTACACGCTGCATAGTAAGTGTATACAATCCATGTAATGGCTGAACAGTTTTGTACTGCAGCTACTGCTCTCACCATAGCTCTTTCTAACGGTATTAGAAAAGCTTTTTCGTATTTATCGACAGACCTGAACTGCATTATTTATCAACACTTTTTCATCTGAGTGTACTCTCCGATAACATATATTATCGCGATAAGTATACATTTAAGCAGATGCCAAGAATACGCATTAGTTGTAACACACTACAGTATCAATATGACTTGACTGTACAACACCGAGCGGCCTGCGTCATTCGGGTATTGTTTAGTATTGTCGGGCGCCTTCGGTCACGTCTGCACGTAAACGAGGTCTAGTTCTGCGTTCTGCCATCAGCAATTGTAAAATAAACAGGTAATACGCAGTTTGTAAATCTAGTGAATGTGTTCTAAGTTATAACAAAAATCACATTATAGTCTTAAATTTTTAAAATTAATATGAGGAAATAAACAAACTCACCAGTCAGCAATGTTTGCATCTGGCTTTGACGGCAGAAAACTCGTTGATCACATCTTCAGGTTCAGACGGTTATCAGTAAGGAGGTCAGCCTCGATGTGAAGAATGGACAAGGCGTTCAATCTCTCCTCAAACAACGCAGAACGTAGGTACGAGTTCAGTCTTTTAAGAGCCAAAGACGGGCGTTCTTCTGAACAATTTGTAAGTGCCATACATAGAAGTATTCTAAGAGCAATGTCAACATTCGGAAACACGGACTGTAACCTCTCTTTTCGTAAAACGTTACTCATTTCAATCGGTATATCACTAACCTGAGAAGATTTCAAAAGTTCCGTGAAATGTACACATTCACTAGGGAAGGAAGGCTCTAAATCTGTGTCATATGACACTTGCAGTTTTGCTGCACGTTCAGCAGTATCGTCAATTGAACTGTTCTTAAGTTTATTGAAAACTGTGAAGGAGTCACTAAATACTCCCCTTTCAGTCAGAAAAACATCTTCTGAGTCCGCTTCTTCGTCATCAGCAAGTCTGCGTTTTCGTGATCTAGGTGCATTCGTAGCCTGTATCATTCACAGTCTCCACGGATTTATTTTCATAATAGTCGAACAAGCCCCGAATAGATGCAACAAATCCTACAAGTGATTCATATAATCATACACTGTTTCAGTATCAATATTTACACTTTGCAATTTCAGATTTACACTATTAAAACTCTGGAGTATGTCCTTCCAAAATGTCATCTTGATACTATTTCTAGTCTGCTGAGTTGATCCAATAAAGCTGAAACCTCATTTCGCGCAAGTGGTTTTTCAAATGTATTGTCAGTATGTGTGAGGGCATTGATAACGTCCTCCCAGTTTTCATATAGACATACACGCACGTTCTCTCTAGCTGACCAACGTGTTTTTGATAAACTTTTTACCGTTTTGCTTCCTGGTTTCATGAAGGAAAGAATATTATCCCAGCGCTGTTTAGAAGCAGAGAAAAAATTATGAAGCCTTTGCACTACAATGAAAAATGAACATGCTCCCCGACAACAACTTGCAGCACTATTGCCGACTAAATTCAAAGAATATGCTGCACGAGGCTCATAATGCGCTTTCGGATTTCGTTTTTTAATGCGTGCCTTCAAACCAGTGTAGGCTCCTGACATATTGCTTGCGTTGTCGTATGACTGGTCTCTACAGTCAGTAATATCAATGGAATTTGTAGACAGGACTTTTAGTACGGCCTGAGATAGGTTTTCGGACTTGTGAACCGGGTTTGACGAAAACAGAAGGAAACGTTCAACAGGTTCACAATTCTCGTTCACATATCTTACTATGAAAGATGATTGATCAATATGTGAAATGACTGCAGTAGAATCTACTATTATAGAGAAATATTTGGCATGTTTTATTTCACTTCCGTTAGATCTTTTTATTCAAAAAATGGTTCAAATGGCTCGGAGCACTATGGGACCTAACTTCTGAGGTCATCAGTCCCCTAGAACGTAGAACTACTTAAACCTAACTAACCTAAGAACATCACACATCCATGCCCGAGGCAGGATTCGAACCTGCGACCGTAGCGGTCGCGCG
Source organism: Schistocerca piceifrons (assembly GCF_021461385.2). Taxonomy (NCBI): domain Eukaryota; kingdom Metazoa; phylum Arthropoda; class Insecta; order Orthoptera; family Acrididae; genus Schistocerca; species Schistocerca piceifrons. Next base: position 331,556,481 of record NC_060141.1, read on the forward strand.
GTTCCAGACTGAAGCGCCTAGAACCGCTCGGCCACACCGGCCGGCTCTTTTTATTCGTTCAGAAAGAAGCACAGATTGTTTACGAAAGATAACTTGTATGTCCCTGCCTTGGATTTCCCTATCGTTCAATGTGCTCTGCGAGAAAATGATCAAACATGGCTATAACTTCAAGAGACATCATAAATTGACCATTATGTAATGAATGGAATCTTTCGACGTGTCCACGTAGGGGAAGTCCACGACTTTTTAGCTTCTTCACTACTGCAAGCACCCTTTTCAATACACTGCGCCAGTACATTTTTTCTGTCTCAACATATGACTCGAAATGGTTACCTATTGTTCCAAGTTACATTTTTCTTGTTAAGAGTGATAACTCAGAATTTTTGTGTTCAGGTGAATTCTCATGACGAGATAAAATATTAGAAAAATTTTCCACTCTGCAATACCATTAGTAGCAATCGCGGCCTTAACTCCGAACAATTTGCATAGTGCACAAAAAACAGCACCGGTGCTACAGGAGTATACTAGAAAATCACGCAGATTTGATTCACCATTTAAAAGATTACGGTAAAATACATTTTTGTTCAAATATCTGGTTTTATCGCCTATTGATCTTCTTGAATTAGAAAAATCGCCGTTACGATTCTGATTAATGGCACGTTGTAAGAGAATGTCGATTGCGGATTCATTGACACACCATTCTGCGGGATCATCACTAACGAGTTTATTTCTTTTGTAATGTCTGACTAGACACTTAGTTTTTCGTGAAACTCGAAATCAGAAACAATTTGCTTTTCTTCATTTTTAACTTTTGTTTCGTCTGTATTGACTTCTTTTACAACAGCTGCAGTGCCTGAAACATCATCCGTACTACTTGAACTCGAATTCGAACCATCAACATTTTTTGTGAAAAATTTATCTATTCTGCCGGGCATTGTTAGAACACTGGGTTCTCGTTCACCTCTTTCCTTCGATAATTTCCGAAACGCCGCCCACTTAATTTTGCACGTTTGGTTTTTTCACTGTTGTTCATGTTAAGGCACTTACAACATTGTCAACCAACAGACAAAACAAAAGAAAAAAACTGGTAAAAGGACAGAAAGAAAGAGTGCATCCGTACTACAACGCACATGACCACAAATATTTTTCCTTTAAAAAAAGAGCGATGAACTGACCAACTCGGATTACTCAACGTAACTGTGCTATGAAAGAACGACAATGCAGAATAATTTAATTTAATTGTCGCCTGTTGTTCCGTTGTCAGGGAGTGAACAGTAGAAGCACACCTGTCGGCTGGAATTCGTCTCCTAAAAAAACGGGACAGTCCCTTTTTTGGCTTCTGTTTCCCGTGTTGCCGGAATTCTAGCTGGGGCGCATATATGTTCTGAATATTCTTGACACTATCTTTCTAATTTGAAAATCAAATAATTTTTGCAGTTTCTTGTAGTGAGGTGTGCTGGATCGACTCTTATCCCACTTATTCTTATAATATTTTACCGGTAAGTCAGACTACAAAGTTTAAGTAGGCTAGCTGGCAGTTTCTGTGGTGTTATGTCTACATGAAAATTTACCTTTTGTCCCAACATCAAGTAAAAATAATCTTTCCTCGAAAAAAATAGTTTAGTTAAGAAGTTTAATATAAAATCTGCAATGCCACGTACTATTCAATTGCACAGTGTGGGAACTTTGATATCGTGTAGGCTGCAGCACAATAGATGAGACAAACGAAATTTGGTTTCTTCCTCTTTTTTCGGCAAAAAAAGTGACAACGTAGATAAACAAAGTTTTTAAACTGTTTTGAAGTGTATTTCACACATTACTAGATATACTGCTTATGTTCTTTTCGTATAAACATGTGTTTAAAAATTTAAGACATCCGCAGTATCAATACGTTTTGTTAAACGGATGTCATTAAATCAAAGCTCAGATATGGAAGACCACAGAGCTTTCACATTATTTACAGTAATGGAGGGCTGACTTGATACTTCCCAGAAATTTCTGCAAGAAATTTGAGTAGAGTCGGGTTTTACATATTGAGGCCCGGTCATGTTACAGTATTTAAGAAATTGCTGATTAGTTTATTACAGCTTTTCAGGGGTCCCGGTATTTTCACGGGGAAAATATGGTAGGGTTAAGAAGAATCCGACAATATTCTCGGAATAATAACGTTTCGAACATTGTATTGTAGATTGCCATCCTGACAGCTTACTTCAAAATATTTTGAGGTATCACGAAGATGATACCAGACAGAAACTCAATGTTAAATTTCCATTCAGTCACTAAGTAAACTATGTATATTTACAGGCTTGTGCTGTCGAATTTCGTTCTTAAAGCTTATTTAAACCAGCAATTTACTTAACAACATTAAAAATGTTTGTCGTTTGTAAGCGCAGTTATTTTAAAACGTAAAAGGTTAAAGTGAGTACAGAGCAAAACATGTTGCCCCCTTAGTGGGCCTATATGTAAATCCGCCACTGCCTGGAACCAGTATCTGGCCCGCATAAGTGTCGATAACATGGGAAAAAAGGCCGATATCCTCGATTCCCGGAGCAGACATAATAAAATTTGTACGGAACCCTAACTGCGCGAGTCCCAGTCGAAAGCAGCCATTTTTTAAAGAAATTATTCGTCTTCTTAAGAACCTTTCTACTTGGTTTCCACTATTCCGTCTGACTCCTGCTAGTTCTCCAGTGGGCCTCCAATTCTTCAGCAATCTCTCAGACCGTGTCCACGTATCACACGATCTAACTTCTAGTGTAATGCTTTGTCCAATAACTCATTGCTTCGACTAGTAAGCAACAGATATTATGGAGCGTTGCATCTGTTCATTCATATTCTATATGCTCTCTTCTTCGTTTTGGATGTTACAGGAGTATTCTTTCAAGTAACCTTACACTGGACGTTATTCATTAGTCTAGGCTAAATCCTTATCTGTAAGTTCCAGATATTCAACCGCATCCACAGTCAACGTTCCCTAGCTCTTCTTGTGACAACTGTAACTGACTAACGAAATCATACACTCTAAGGGTGAAAAAGTGATATACCATGAAGGAATTATCCGAACGGGATGGAAATTGTAGTTGTGATTTACATATACAGACAAACAAGTATTGCAATTTGGGAAAAACTGGATGATTAATTCAAGATAAAGAGCTTCACAAATTGAACAAGTCAATAACGCGTTAGTCCACCTCTGGCCCAATGCAGGCAGTTATTCGGCTTGGTATTGATTGGAAAAGTATTGGATGTCCTTCTGAGGAATATCATGCCACATTCTGTCCAACTGCAAAATCCCGAGATTGCTGGAAGGCCGTGCCCATAATGCTCCACGTCTTCGCTGGTCATTGGAGCTCACTTCGAATCAGGACTCATCATTGAAGACAATTCTACTCCAGTCAATGAGATTCTAGGCCAAATTAGTGTCTGGAGACGTCCCAGTCGGCGATGGTATACCAACCGACTGTCTCCCACAACATGGCCCGACAAACAGGAATGATGGTCTGGGGTGCCATTTCATTGCACACCAGGATCTCTTTGGTTTGTCATCCGCTGCACACTTATAAACACAGCGATATGGCGGCGATATTCTGCGACACGTTTTGTTGCCCTTCATGGCAAGCCATCCTGTTCTTTTATTTAGAGGAAAATAGTCCCCACCCACATCTGACGAGAGCTCCTAGTCAGTCAACACATAATTGACTCGCTCTATTTGTGTAGCTATTCCTTCTAAATGAATCACCTAGTTTTTCTGAAATTTTGCTCATTTGTTTGTCTGTACATGTTCATCACACCTACCGATTTTGTACCATTCTGACAGTTCCTTCGTGGTGAGTCTTCCACGGCCTAGGTTCAGCTTTCGACCTATTCTACTACCCAATGAAGTAAAGCAGAGGGGAATCCTCACATACATTATTTTGAAAAATTGATTATTAATTCTTTCTCAGATTTTACATCCAAATCCATTCCTAATTTCCCATGTTATAATTTATAACTGCTTGTTATAAGTATGGTACAAAATACCCAAGAGACTAGAAGATAGTAATTTGTTTATTGGGATTTATACTGTTGTTTAACATGTAACAGTCGTCTACGAAAGGCATTACGTTACTTTTAGGTAAAGAGATTTTGGTACTACGTTGACGTTATAGGTGAAAATATCGAATACTGATGGTCATACAACCACAGCGGTGAATCTTAGCAGGTACTACATTGTCGGTTGCTTAAATCCTGAGACGGGATGGTTGCTTTGAAATGGGATGGCCGATTTCATTCCCCATCCTTCCCTAATTCGATGGGACCGATGACCTCGCTGTTTGGTCCCCTCCCTCAACCGAACCAACCACCAACAACCACAGAAACCATTGATTTATACATCATAAAAAAAATTTTTATTCTCATTTGCTATTTAAATAAAAGAACCAAAATGAGTCGCAATGAAGTGAGCTTTTACAAAAAGCAATATTTTCTAGACAAAGTCGAGTTCCATAACTTTCAGTGAAATTTTCCGTCAATTCCGTATTGGAAATTGGGAAATCATTCTGTCTATATGCAGACTGAAGTAGTGAATGAACATTTGTACCCAGGTCGGGAATCGAACTCTAGTCACCTGTTAACTAATGTGTCGTATAAAGAAAAATACAAGTTGTAAAATGTTGATAGCGATTTCGTACTTAAACAATGGCCATGATTCGCGAATATTGACAAAAAGTTTTGCATGGTCCCAAGGTGTATGATTACTGGTTTTATTAAATAATGTCATATGTTGAATCCTTAAAGGAATCGTGGGCCCGACAGTGTGATACTTTAAATCAGATAAGAGGAAAAGGTATGGAAAACTGTAATTATTGTCAATGCTACTCACGGATGCCACTCTGGCTGTCTGAACCACCTAACAAGGTGCTGGCCAATGATACTTACTGCCTGTCTTAAGTATTATTTAATGCGTTTAGAAAAGTTATATCTAGGATTTGGAAATTGTTTTCTTCGCCCTTTTCTACATCAGCGTCCTATTTATTCTGGTTGTCACATAAGTCCAAATGTGTGGCATGTTTACCACATGTTTCTGGACTACATTACCCCATCATCAAGAGCACCTATAAACATTTGTAATCTTCTCGGCTCGCCAAAGGACGATCTCGTATTGCATAGAGATGCAATCAACAGAATAACTTGCGAGTGTGACAAATCCTACATTGGTCAGACAATGTTCACAGTGCGTCAAAGGTGCGTTCGAGATGATCGCCGCTCTCGCCTTTCACAACCGAGTAAATTAGCCATGATGAAGCATTTACTCCTCGTGACAATCCATGGATTATTCTACCAAGGAAATCTTGGCCTCCACGAGATCCTTTTTTTTCCCTTTATTGTTATTTTAATATCTAAACAATCAGGTAGGCTGTCAGCGGCATGCTACGCCGCTCTTCAGCCATAGTCTTGACAACACAGAATGGAGAATCAGAATGAACATAGTGATGTGCAAAAAATAGTGGTCACAGATACACAAAAAACACGGAGCCGTTCACACTCGACGATAACGACACAGAAAACACGTTGACACGGCGCACAGAACACTGGTGAATCCGACGGCACAAGTGAACGTAGAAGCGTGACGGCAGACACTCAAAAACACAAAACGACGTCACACACACAAGACACAGATGGCGATGATCACCGGCGCATGAAAGTCCTCATAGCATGTGCGAGTCCGGGGACCTGCCACGAGGGGAAGAAAGGTGACGCGGGGTGGCGAGGGTTGAGAGGGGAGAATAAAGATGCCAATGGCTGAGGAGATGGGAGGAGGAGGAGAGGGACAGGGGAGGGGAAGCCCGGGGGAGGAGTGGGGAGAAAGGGAGGAGGGAGGGAGGGTGCCCAAAGGAACACACACAGGAAAAGGGAGGGAGGATCAAAGTTGGTAGGAGGGGTATGTGGAGGGGAGGAGGACATCATCAGGGAGGGGGAGCTGGCGGAAGCCACCTTGGGAGAGGGTAAGGAGGGTGGAGAGATGGAGACCGGGTGGGACGTGGGAATACAGGCGCAGCAGCGGGCAGGGGTGGGAGAGGATGGGTGAGACAAGCGGGTGAGGAGGATCGAGTTTGCGGGAGGTGTACAGGATCCGTATCCTCTCAAGGAAAAGGAGGAGGTTGGGGAATGGAATGAGATCGTACAGGATCCGCGTCGGGGAGGGGAGACGGATGCGATAGGCGAGGTGGAGAGCATGGCATTCAAGGATTTGGAAGGATTTATAAAAAGTAGGGGGGGGGGCGGAGATCCAGGCCGGATGGGCGGAACAAAGGATAGGGCGGATGAGGGATTTATAAGTGTGGAGTATGGTGGAGGGGTCCAGACTCCACGTACGGCCGGAAAGGAGCTTGAGGAGACGGAGTCGGGAGCGTGCCTTGGCTTGGATTGTCTGGAGATGGGGGGTCCAGGAGGGTCGACGGTCGAGGGTGACGCCAAGGTACTTAAGAGTGGGGGTGAGGGCGATGGGACGGCCATAGACGGTGAGACAGAACTCAAGTAGGTGGAAGGAAGGGGTGGTTTTGCCTACAATGATCACCTGGGTTTAGGAGGGATTGACCTTGAGCAACCACTGATTGCACCAAGCGGTGAACCGGTCAAAATGGGATTGGAGAAGGTGTTGGGAACGCTGCAGGGTGGGGGCAAGGGCAAGGAAGGTGGTGTCATCGGCAAACTGGAGAAGGTGGACGGGAGGTGACGGCGGCGGCATGTCCGCCGTATATAAAAGGTACAGAAGGGGAGAGAGGACAGAGCCTTGGGGCACACCGGCAGAGGGAAAAAAGGTGTAGGAATCCGTGTTATGGATGGTGACGTAGGAAGGACGGTGGGAGAGAAAGGAGCCGATCAGACGGACGTAATTAATGGGAAGGGCGAAGGTTTGGAGCTTGAAGAGGAGACCGGAATGCCATACGCGGTCATAAGCACGTTCGAGGTCCAGAGAGAGGAAGATTGCAGAGCGACGGGAATTAAGCTGTTTGGAAAGGAGATGAGTGAGGTGAAGGAGAAGGTCGTCGGAAGAGAAGGATGGCCGAAAGCCACACTGGGTAACGGGAAGGAGGCGCTGCTGGCGGAGATGCTGGTGGATGCGGCGGGTGAGGATAGATCCAGGACCTTGCTGATGACCGAGGTAAGGCTGATGGGACGGTAGGAAGAGACGGCGGACGGCGGTTTACCAGGTTTAAGGAACATCAGGATGCGGGAGGTTTTCCACAGGTCGGGGTTGTAACCGGTGGACAGGACTACATTGTAGAGCCTGGCCAGGGTGGAGAGGAAAGAGACAGGAGCTTCACGAAGGTGACGGTATGTGACACGATCGTGACCAGGAGCGGTGTTGCGTTTCGTGCGGAGTGTAGCAATGAGATCCTGTGTAGTGATAGGGGCATTGAGTTCCGTGTGTGCAATGTTGTCGAAGTACTGGAAACCAGGTGCGAGGGGAGGGACAGAGGTGTCAGTTCGATCGTGGACATCCGGGAAGTGGGAGTACGAGATCCTTCTCGGATTTGGTTATTAAGGAATCGGCTGAAACATGTCTATGGGAAAATCTTATTAATAGCGATGTCGGGTTTCAACTGGATAAGGAATTACACCCGGTGATTTATTCATAAAGAAAACATTTTGTGACTAATGTCACGTTTTTATTAAATTTGACATCGGAGTTTTAGCTCCGCGACTCGTACTTCCGATAGAGAGAGCGCTTGTAGTGCACCTCCGTGACAAAGACTGAGCAACGCTCGAAGATGGTGTGAAGCTCAACAGAGGTCGTTCATGTAGCAACTGGCTTCGGGCATGCGTCTCCCCGCTTATTTTTGTTGTAAAGTTAGTGATGTCAACCGGCAATCACACTGAATGGCAGACAGATGAAGTATCGTGGCAAGAAGTCGACGTAATGCGGCTGCAATCCCGAAACTTCATGGAATACTCTTTACGCCGGAAAAAATTCATTATGAATACAATATCCATGAGCAGAGTGCCGAGTTGGTTTGTACCAAGTTGTTGCTTGAAAACAGCCAGCGGCCAAAAGTAATCCTGAAGTAAATTCAAATAGTACGAAATTGTATAGGTGAGATGCAGAAAAATATGCATATATATCCTTCAAACTATGAGTGTGAATTGTGAATCTCTGAATCTAAAAGAAGTCAGGAGCTCTAAGTATTTTTCAGATTCCGCTCAAATATTTTTTGAGAACAGTCAGAACAATTTTTTGAAATTTCTAGTGCTGACTAGTGGGAGCGGATAGTGTAGAGAAACTTGCAGATTTCTCACATGTAACTATGATGAAAAATCATCATCAAATCTGGATGCTATTGTCAGATTTCAAATATACATTATTTAATGAAATGACAGGCATCTAGCTAGGAAATACATCAGCCGAGATACTCCTTTTACAGTGCCATTATAGTTCGATGTTTAATGAAAAGCGGACATAAATATAACACAATGATTACTTAGATTTGCAGTGTTGGTGAGAAACAAGAACAAAGTATATTGTTCTATACGTTTTCTGGACTCTGGCAAGAACATAGTTTTAGAGAATTACGTGTGTAGTTACTGCTACGGTACACATCGCTATGCTGTCTGTAGCGTTCTGTACTACGTTCCTGGCATTATGGCAAAGACACGAAGCCGGTGTGTACTGACATAATGCGACAAGCCACATACATTACTGAGTTTTCTCGGCAAGGGAAAGAACAACGCGGTTTGCAGAGATCCGAAATTCCAGTGAGAACATTCATCTTTTGTATTTGGATAAAAACGTATGAAAACCGTGTCAGCGCTCTCTCTCGACAGTGTTCCCCGGTCAGGTCTATGCAATATCTTTAGACTATAGCAGCGAATGATATTTAAATCTACACTCAGTTGCGTGCTTTATAAGCGCCTCTACGTTCCATTAGAGTTTCGGTCGATCAGGCTACAAGAGTTTTGTTACCATGTACTGTACATAATAAGTTTTAAAACTGTGTAAATTTTGTTGAGATGTTCCATTTTCATGACATTTAGTATACACTTTAACTTTCTGCGTCATTGTTCCCACTAGACTTACGAGAAATCATAGAAGGTACGGGATTGTTCTCTGAGCGTTTATGCGCAGCCAGCAGTCTATACAGAAATCAGACTATCATGCTGTTTCAATACTACGAGTCGTGATCAGCTGGAAATGTACGCAGCTGCGTTGTCAAGCGCTGAGAGTAATAAATGTACCTCTCCTACTTAACCATTTAATGATCGCCATGATAAGACCGAATCACATGTCAGTTTAGCTAATTGAACAATCTCCATTAAACAGTAAACAAAAACGCGGTTACTGACAAATTACTCTTAACATAAATGATTCGCAATCGGCAGTGTTATTTACCGTGAGACGACTTTTTGCTACGTACATCAGTGTAACTGGACTGACATTTGCGCATTAGAACAACTATAATTAATTGGAAGTCTTTATTTAAGCCGCACCTGTTTAACGCTACAGCACGTGCTTTCATTAGCTGTCACCACTACATCTGCCGGTGATAATCTGGTGAAATGAGTGCATCATAAGCGGCTGTTATCAGTACAACATTAGGTAAGTTTGGAGATCACACAATACCCGTACTGAACATTCGTGAACAGTGTACATCTTAAGATACAGCAATAAAGGAACCGCATTTTCATATTAAAAAGCCCGCCAGAAGATATAACGTCATATTAAAACCTCATACCAAAGTTCTCCAACGAGTCGCAGCGAAATCTCGCTTCTGAGTGAATGCAGTGCTGATTAGTGAGGATAGAAAACTAAAGTATGAAGATGGTGGTTTAAGATGGCATTTGCTAACGACGCGCCCAAGCTTCGCAAGAGTAACACTAGGTATTCACGGCCGCACGACTTGTCTACCGTAGCAGCAATAGATTATAAATGTTGTGGACAAACTATTACATCAAGGCATTGTATAGAATATTTAGACAATTTGCATGAGAAAGCTATGAGACGAAGCGGCCATTTTAATGCCCTTTAATAACGTTATAATGTCTTGACAACGCTTTTTATTAGTTGCAAAATCGCCTTACTCGTTTAGACATTCCGACGTTTTCGCAGCCTATGACGAGCAATAGAAAACTGGCTACCGAAAGATACGAAAATATGTTAGATTTTATTGTTGTTTCTTTAGCTTACCAATGTTATTTTAGTCACAGAAAATTAATTAGTAGACACATTGTATCTCGTCAACATTCTCAACCAAGACACAAGTGCAAAATGCTACCCAGGGACAAATTAGAAAGAAAGTGGATTAACCGCTAGGCGGCGGTAGATAAATGGTGCGCCGTGCGTTTGTTTGCTCACAACTACCTTTTTCGTCATTATATCGTATGCAGCAATTTCAGCAGTAAAAAATTCGCAGAAATCTCTTTACAGTGTTTTAAAAAAAGGTATTTTTTTACAAAACGGTGCGTAACAACGGTCGAAAATAATACATTGGAAGTGGCCGCTGGGATGGATACATGAAGTGTATGGGAGCAAATGCATAAGCACCGTACAGGAAATTCAAGTCATTTGAGAAGGTGCACCCTCGAAATGCCGAACATCAATGTCATGAATAGTATACGGCAACCATTCAGATTGACTTATCTGGTTATAACTCCTTAAATCCCAAACATCAGTTTGACTAATCGCCATCCCTAGTTACAATCATATAGAAACCAGTGCGGTATTAATGGTAATGGTTTTCTGACAGCTATGCAACCATTCATAAATTCCTCCAATTTTTTCATATTAGATATTACAATTCTTCTGCTAGGAATCCTAGAGAGTGCCTTCAACTTTTTGGTGAGATGTTGATGTAATTAATTCAATATTTTTCCTCAGAAGTGTTGAAAGTGCCAGGGTATTACATAAAAAAGAGTGAACACAGTCAAAGTACAAAATTACGGTGAAATAACGTATACAAACTAGAAATTTATATAATTAACCAACGTTAAATTAAGATATAAAAATTATCGCAATATGACAAGTCAAGACATGTCACAGACAGTAGAAGAAAGAGTCTGATAACGTTTGCTAAACAACTCGCCATCTGGTACTTAAATGTTGATTGCACCAATTATTTCATTCAGGCGGATGTACCATTTTCTGTGTTCCCTGAACGCTCATTACATTTCACTTCTTCCCTAACAAAAAATGATCAGGTTTCGTGTTTTCCGTACTCTTAGCCGCACTCACGTTTCTTATTTCCTTATAGCGATCGTCTCTTAGAAAAACACTGTTTCTGGAAGAATTGCCTGTCATTATCTGATACACTTTATAAAATCATAGTTTCAGTGCGTTACCAACAACAACAAGGACACCATCATCACATACAGCATCCATTTGAGCTAAAGTAACACTCTGACACAACTGAGATTCATGAGGACTGAACTGTTGCCACAACAATGTCTGTGGACATTGTAACTGTCAAAATATTTACGTTATCTTTCATACTTCGCCTTAAACGATATTGGAGCTCTGTTAAATTTTTGGCATGTATTGTGCAAGATGCTCTTCGCACCCTGGCTAACGATTTCCGATATTCTTTGTATTGGCTAGACATTCCATAAAACGCCAAAGTTCACAGTTTGCCGATAACATGTACATAAAGCATACTCGTGAATCAGTGTGCCGATTAGTGAAGACCATATCAAAATCTCTACAACAGTCTCTGCGGCGAAGAATTTTAAGTGTTAAGACTACCGTAACTGAGGGACGCCTTGCGATGGCATAGATGTAGGTATGTGATAACACAATGTTGAAGACAAGGGTTGGATCTGATAAGCTGCAGGTGACTGTACACACTGAAATTATGACTTCTGGGACAGAAATGCTAACATCCGAAAAACTCGAAACTACCATGAGGGCGATTGAGGCAAGCAGGTATGTCCTTCAGATGCCATGAATTTCGAAATGATTGAAACCAACTTTTGTTGTACCATTGCCCCGACTACAGTACAAATTGCTATGATTAAGCCAAAGATCGAGTAGGAGTGTGGTTCGAATCCCATCCAATACTCCTGCTGTAAGTTTTTATTTAAATAATTGTGGGTAAATGCAACGATGATTTCTTAAAAATGCTGCTCCCAATTTTTTCTCCGTTCTTACAGTAGCAAAAAATAAACTGAGTTACGCTTACGTCTGTTTTAGATAGGCTAGTTGTTTCTGTAGGATGTGATTGTAATTTTAGCGTTGTTAATAATTATACTTTCATGATAATTTAATGATCTGAACACCACAGCGACATAGGGTGGCACCCTATACTGATTCTTGTATTTAATGAGAGTGGCTACAGGAATATACTGTGAACTAGTGCTCATAAGAATAGCGTGATGTATAAACAGTAACGAATAAAAACATTTACTCTATAAAAAAATGAATTTAGAACAAGCGATGACTTACTGGAACGAAATGACATCCTTATTGAGCCAGGTGGTCCAACAGTACTCACTGTTTAGTATAAATAGACAAATCGTTGTTTCGAACAAGTAGATAAACCAACTTTCATATTATAAGGACATTCGGGTACATAACATGAAGGAAGGATAAACTTCGCAGGATAATATAATGTTGTGCCTCCAGATACCTGCTTGTTTACAGGTAAAGAATTCACAAATTCTTCATAGTTTGTATTCAAGAAAGTCAGGAATCTTCTTTTTTTTAATGGTTTATTGTATGGCACAATCGCATAATTTCAACCAGGACTTACAGTTGTCAATGACACCAGCCAACTTCAGATGATAAGAGGAAACGTTGTTTAACTTTCAAGCACTTGGAGGAAAAACCACTGACGTGTTTCTTGTAGTAGACAGCACGTTCACATCTCTTTCTAGAAGGTTGCACCGCGCGGGGTAGTCGCCTTGCCACGGTCTGTGCGGCTCCACCCCCCCCCCCCCCCAAACCCCCGTCGGAGGTTCGAGTCCTCTCTGGAGCATGGGTGTCTGTGTGTTGTCCTTCGCGTAAGTTAGTTTAAGTTAGATTATGTAGTGTGTAAGCCTAGGGATCGACGACCTCAGCAGTTTGGTTCCATAGGAACTTACCCAAAAATAGAAGGTTGCGTTAGAATAAAAAATTTCTTTATGGTTTGTGTTGTGTCGCTAACGAGGCTGAAATGCTTACAAATGTTCTCAGTAGCATGCACAATAATATCATCTTCACTCTGGAATATCAAGCAGATAAAAAATTTATTTACTTGATGTGACACTATCCAAAGTAAATAATAAACATGTTTCACAAATTTATTGTAAACCCACCGCCAGTGATGCTATTGTAAAAAAACATCGGTCACCCGAGACAACACAAAATATCATTATTCAGTCCTTCTCAGTCCTCTTAATGAACTGAAAGAAACTGCACACAGGGATGGGTACAACCAATATATAATTAACTAACTTCACAACAGAAGTGAAAAGAAGTCATTCACTTCTACTAATAAGGCGTTACACGAACAAACACGCACATTTGCTTGCACCACGTTCATAAGAAAAATTTCGTAAGAAGTTGCTAACCTTTTTCCTAATACTGGTATCCAAGTATCCTTCAGCACTAACAATAAGTCACAGTAGCACATCATTTACAGCACAAGACAAATATCCAATGCCACAGCAAATCGAGTGTAGAAAAGCTTTTATGTGACGGTTGCCCACCGGTGTATATTGGTCAGATAGGAATGTGCTTCACTGTAAGGCACTGGGAACACAAGAATGCCCTTTGGCTTAGAAACTCTGAGAAATACACCCCAGGAACACAATTGAAAGAATATGGCAAATCCACCACTGGTATTAATGGCAACTTTTAAGTTATACATTTCTTCACCAAAGGAAAGAAGTGAATCTTCTAGAAGAACTTGAAATATACCGCAAAGGATCCAACACACCATATCTAATTCTCAATGAACAAGTAGACTTAGCAAACTAGTTATTTCTATACAACTTTCATGAATTATTTAGAAACGAAACGTATAACTGATCGTCCTCTCACAGCCACCAACGATAAAAATTTGTATTATTAAACTACTTAGCAAATAAAATAATTTCGTATAAATTACTTGATTTATTTAGATCTTATGAAAGTCCAGCTTACGAATATAGCTTACTTTGCAGTCACCAACCTTTTATGTACACATTTTTAATTTGTTTTGTATAATACATTACATACCAAACATTGCTCCCATTGAACCAAAACAAAGCTGCACCTGTATCTGTTCACCACTACTGGTAATATAAGTATACATATCATACAAAACACATATCATTATTTGACAGTGGCTGTGTAACACATCATTTGAAAGTAACTATTTAAGGGAGGAGAAATGAAATGAACGTTTAGGGGTTGAGAGGATATGTAATGTTGTTTCAGTGATTTACAAGTCGAGTGAAGTTTACAAAGAACTTGTCAGTATGAGTCCACTTACTAGTACAACACTACACCCCTCCAGCCTGGATGCATGCACTGATTCAGTTGTGAAGTGTGTCACAACAATGCACTATATTCTCCTGAGGTAAGCTAACCAGGAACTGTTGTAACAGGTCCTTGATATCCTGCATACTGACAGAGAGACAGTGTTGATGTCCTAGCTAAACCCGCACATGTTCTATCGGGGAAAAGTTTAGCGATCTTGATGGCCACGGATTTACCGCAACATCAAGCAGACTATTCATACAGACATGTGTCGCGTGTGAACAAGCATTGCCCTGTCGCAAAATGGAACAAGGTGCTGTCACATGAGAGATAACACCATGAGGACAGCAGGACATTTTTGTGCTATCAGAGTTTTATCAGTCACTACCTGTCATGACCTGAAGTCACATCCGATGGCTCCCCTCACCATGACGCGAGGAGTCAGGAGTAACATCGCTGTGCCTCTCCGAAACATTGGAAGAATGGGACCTCTCCCCCCCCCCCCCGCCATCACCTCCCTATCCTCCCGCCCAGTTCGCCACCATACTCGCCGACGCTGGTCATCCAGATCTAGGGCAGTGCAGAAACGCGATTCATTGCGGAATATGACGCGACTTCATTCATCGGCAGTCCAAGTTTCCGGTCAGGGCACGACTCAAAACAAAGCCTTTGGGCTGTGATGTCAACGGTAACCTATACATGGGACGGTTATTCACTATTTAAGCTAGTGCTAGTTTCCGATTAATGGGGCGGAACGACACAGAAGTAGCAGGGAGTCCATGTTCGCATGTGGCAGGCAGGGATGAAGATGTGCTTGGAGCACAATACAGCGATGCTCCCTTGTGGTTGTCAGTCGAGATCGACTGGAACCTTGACGAAGAGTATGTCTGCCCTCCGATTCCCATGCAGTCCAAAATGCGGTCACTGTTACATCCGAATGCCCTACAAATCTGGATAATTCACGAAACGATCATCAGCCCAAACATGAGCCCGTTTGAAACTCTGTCAGGTGCTGATAACGCTCCCTCGATCATGTACACGGCATCTTCGTGTCCTTCACAGGTATCACTCAACATCCGACTCATTTAACTCTCTTTATACACCCTACCAGGCCTATTAACAACACAGAACACAAACAACACTAATGCACTCAGGTGGCCGTTCTACTTGTCACAGAGAATTCGAACTCCAGTTTCAATCGTTGTCGAAGTTACATGGACATCTGACCATTTCTTCTGGGTGTTTCATTTTCTTTGTCAGTTAAGATTTTAAGATTACGTATTAATTTTCAGAACTTAGTGATACATTTTATGCTTTCGTGAGCATAACATCTCTGTGCCACTTAGCTCTAATCTCTATGAACATAAATTCTGTACTCCAACGTAAGTTACGAGTTTACTTCTGATCTATAGTTAACAATATTTTAATTGGCGTTAACGTGTAAAAAGTGGAACATTGTGGATCAAATAATTAGATTTGGAACAAACGTACAATTACGATTTGTTTACAATGATTCTTTTGGTGACATGTGAGAATGGCGATTTGGATACCCCAAAAAGTAAGTATATTCAATTCTTATGACAAAGCCACTTCCAAAGGTTTCACTTATATCACATTTCCTTGTAGCATGAACAGTGAACTATATGAAAGGTGGAAACATGAAACTAAATATTATCAGCTGAAGATGGTCGTAAGCCCGAAGCTGGGTGTAACTTAAGTAAACTGAGAGAAATCCGCCAGATCCCGCTAATACACTTTTCTGAGCATTTCTTTTGCTACCTGTTTGCAAAGGTAGTACAGCTTCTTGAAAGGAAGGACGTCATCAAATCATCATGACTATGTGCTCCCACAGTCCTTACTCCTTTAATAAGCCAACTAACAAGGCTATTCAGGCAGTGGATAACGAAGAGGCTACATCAGTAAACAAAGGAAGATGCTGCTGTGTTGCACCATGACTGAGACATTCCATTGCCAAGGTGATAAGTCGTTTAAGATTAATTTCCGCCAACTCTTTCAGTGTAAGCATAAGAAATTACCAGTTAGTGCAGTCAGCCTAGTATCTATCTTCTCTTTACTATGACATATATGCAATTAGTTGCTCGTTTTAATATGAGGAGGAATGAGAAAGTCATATTTTGTTAAAATAATCGTTTTTTTCTGCCTGGTGTAATATACGCATGACAGGTACTTCACTTGACTCGCGTGCCTTTCTGGGAAAGCAGCCTGTTTGCTCCTCAGACAATGGAAACTCTTTCCACGTAATACAGTAGCTGAAAGAAAAATGCCGCACTTGGCGGTCGACATGCAATTCCTCATCCCAGATCAAGACGAAAGTATTTCTAGCATACTTAGTCCCGCCGGTAGATTTAATAGAAATGTGATAAAAAACGAGACTCTGACAAAGTTGAACTGCGTGCATTGTGGCTGTGCTGGAGCTGTTCCATTAGCTGAGTGAGCCAGTCTGGCTTTAGCAGCCACCCGGAGAGGACGTGCGTACTGCGCCCTGCGGAACGTGTGGGCTCGTGTTTGTTTACTTAGCCTGCATGCGGGCTTCCCGGACTGACATAATGGCACATACGTTCAGAAAATCGACATTACGTTTCAAATGGTAAGGACGGCACAGGTTCTACGGCGAGCACAGTGTTCTCATGTGCCTCACTGAGGCATCGTTGGAGATTTTAAGCTCGCTACCGCTAGACTAGCAGCAGGAAATTGCCTCAAAAAAAGAGTAATATGATCAGGTAAAGGATATACTGGGCACAAGTGCCTTATCGAATAAGTAAATAAAAGCATGCATTGATAGAGACCGGCAAAAATCTGGGACAGGGCAGAAACAGAGAGGAGAGCCTACCAGTTTCTTCCTAACACAAGCAAAAGAACAAGAATAACGTACATCCTCCCGACCCAGAGACCTGCATACTACTAAAAGTGCGGCAAAGTACCGCAGACAGTTGTGAATGTGAAGCAATCGGGACCCTGGATGACACCGTCTAGTGACGTGCTATTAGACAAGATGTTACAGAAAGAACTGAACGCATTTGGAAATGCAACAGTCTATAACATAATAAGGAATGAGGAACCGTGGCATACGCTGAACTCGGTGACAGCTAAGATATGAGCTTATGAAATCAACCCTACATGGCTGAGAGACAACCACAGCACGACAACGAGAGGCGCCATGGCAGAACATCTAGCTACAACGATCTTCTCCAGGTAGCCTTGGTGAACACCAGGAAGGATTTCTTGAGACCCTGACAGCCATCTCCCAATCTCTACACCCTGGCTGGCAAAGCAGCGCAGCCCCTGTGAAGTCTGAGTTGCACCTCAGTGCGTCAGGGGCTAACCATCCAAACAAATGAGAGATCGATCTTGGTTCTAACAGAAAGTACAGTAGTGCAATGGTATGCCGCGCAGTGCTGTGTATTATCGTGTTGTAGTAGTGTAGTCCAGAATTATAAGTTACGAATTTTGTGACCTACCAATGACGAATAGTGTAAGACACCAGTAGTGTGCCTTTTGGATTCCGGATGAACAGATATCTGCGCGCCAGGTGGCCAAATGGCAGTATTCACACTTCGTTTTATTATTATTATTATTATTATTATTATTATTATTATTATTATTATTATTATTATCATTGTTTTATTTAATAATATTTTAATGTAGTTATTCGATGTAGATTTTCCCCAAAAAAGAACATAACGCTTAGTTATTACTAACACATTTTAAAGCGTGTTACAATATGATGTGCTGTATTAGTACCTATTCATGTGCAACATTCGGTCTGTTGTTTTATATATATAAGAAAACAGCAAATCAATAAATAAATGTCCAACGTCTCCGCTATCTTGGGATCACCTTTACGTCGTCAACGCGCCCTACAGCGGCGATCAACTTCCGTCAAGTTCCGAGAATTGCCCGTAAGATGATTAGTACAACTCCCTACGACGCCTCAATCCATTGCAGTGTGTTGCCTATCTGAATGCTTACATGGCATCCAGAATGGTTCATATTGCGCAGGTTCTACCGATGCCAAATATGATAGGACGTTGTACTCATGCGGCATTCGAATATTTTCTGACGGCTGGGCCCATCTTCAAAGTACGCTGTGACAAATTTACTAGCCGGCCGCTGTGGTCGATCGGTTCTAGGCGCTTCCGTCCGGAACAGCGCGACCGCTATGGTATGGATGCATGTGATGTCCTTAACTTAGTTAGGTTTAAGTAGTTCTAAGTTCTAGGGGACTAATGACCTCAGATGTTAAGCCCCATAATGTTCAGAGCCGTTTGAAACATTTGAACAAAATTACTCGCCCCCTCGTTCAAGCGCTCTTCGTCTTACGTACAACCGCTGCAGTGCGGTAATTGAAACCCATTTGCCATTATTTCGGGAGCTAGTAACCTCTGTCACTGATTAATGATTAACCGGAACCATTAACCATACTTATTCTGTGTATGAGGCACTTTATTCTCAACAAATCCATTGGGTAGATTCCTATTTATCTTGTAGACCCACACAGTGTGTACTTTCGATTTAGCTTACTCTACCAAGAAGGATAATCTAATACGACTCCCCCTATTCAGGTAGCCTTTCCAAAACCATCTTCAGTTGTGACTGGCAGAGGATTTTTCTAGCATTACCATTCAGATGAACAGTCGTAAGTTTTAGTGGTATCCCTTACACGTAACAGTAGAAGACCTAAAAGATAATAACGTCATAATTCCATTTCTGTTAGTGGAAAGAGAAAATAGATGCAATACACGGATATTTGGTGAACTGGTAATGGGTAACGATACAGGGAGACTGTATCATGTGTATAGGGAGAAATGATAGACGAGGAAAGTCAAGGAGGGGCGAGAGAGAGAGAGTGAGAAAAATTTTAATAGTAATTATATACTAAACGGAAACCGTTTTTTATTTTTGGGAAGATCGATTAAAAGGGTAAGGGAGGAGACACTGTAACAGTGGGACAGTCTTAGAATCACTCTCCGAAAATCTATTTTCCTGACGTAAGACACCTTAGCTCCTAAAGAAGAAAGACATCTGAATTACGTTGCAACCGATATGCCCTAAGGCCAACTACACTCCTGGAAATGGAAAAAAGAACACATTGACACCGGTGTGTCAGACCCACCATACTTGCTCCGGACACTGCGAGAGGGCTGTACAAGCAATGATCACACGCACGGCACAGCGGACACACCAGGAACCGCGGTGTTGGCCGTCGAATGGCGCTAGCTGCGCAGCATTTGTGCACCGCCGCCGTCAGTGTCAGCCAGTTCGCCGTGGCATACGGAGCTCCATCGCAGTCTTTAACACTGGTAGCATGCCGCGACAGCGTGGACGTGAACCGTATGTGCAGTTGACGGACTTTGAGCGAGGGCGTATAGTGGGCATGCGGGAGGCCGGGTGGACGTACCGCCGAATTGCTCAACACGTGGGGCGTGAGGTCTCCACAGTACATCGATGTTGTCGCCAGTGGTCGGCGGAAGGTGCACGTGCCCGTCGACCTGGGACCGGACCGCAGCGACGCACGGATGCACGCCAAGACCGTAGGATCCTACGCAGTGCCGTAGGGGACTCCACCGCCACTTCCCAGCAAATTAGGGACACTGTTGCTCCTGGGGTATCGGCGAGGACCATTCGCAACCGTCTCCATGAAGCTGGGCTACGGTCCCGCACACCGTTAGGCCGTCTTCCGCTCACGCCCCAATATCGTGCAGCCCGCCTCCAGTGGTGTCGCGACAGGCGTGAATGGAGGGACGAATGGAGACGTGTCGTCTTCAGCGATGAGAGTCGCTTCTGCCTTCGTGCCAATGATGGTCGTATGCGTGTTTGGCGCCGTGCAGGTGAGTGCCACAATCAGGACTGCATATGACCGAGGCACACAGGGCCAACACCCGGCATCATGGTGTGGGGAGCGATCTCCTACACTGGCCGTACACCACTGGTGATCGTCGAGGGGACACTGAATAGTGCACGGTACATCCAAACCGTCATCGAACCCATCGTTCTACCATTCCTAGACCGGCAAGGTAACTAGCTGTTCCAACAGGACAATGCACGTCCGCATGTATCCCGTGCCACCCAACGTGCTCTAGAAGGTGTAAGTCAACTACCCTGGCCAGCAAGATCTCCGGATCTGTCCCCCATTGAGCATGTTTGGGACTGGATGAAGCGTCGTCTCACGCGGTCTGCACGTCCAGCACGAACGCTGGTCCAACTGAGGCGCCAGGTGGAAATGGCATGGCAAGCCGTTCCACAGGACTACATCCAGCATCTCTACGATCGTCTCCATGGGAGAATAGCAGCCTGCATTGCTGTGAAAGGTGGATATACACTGTACTAGTGCCGACATTGTGCATGCTCTGTTGCCTGTGTCTATGTGCCTGTGGTTCTGTCAGTGTGATCATGTGATGTATCTGACCCCAGGAATGTGTCAATAAAGTTTCCCCTTCCTGGGACAATGAATTCACGGTGTTCTTATTTCAATTTCCAGGAGTGTATTTCCTTACTCTCGCGCTCTGTTTCATAGTTTAAGTAAATTTTCTGTAAATTTCGCCGTTGTTTTCTCTCTACTGAATTCGTTCACTGAAATGACAAAGAAACTACACATTTTGGCAGCACCATGTCACTCCCCAAGTCATTACGTCTCGAAAAAATAGACACGAGGGAGCTTTCCCATTGATCAAATGAGTGCATACGCACGTGACAGATAGCTTTGCGCCGTTAAACTGCATTCCGAAACGTGCAAAGTTGTTATTTCAGTCAGCAAAAGACTTACATTTTTAGTTCAAAAAATGGTTCAAATGGCTCTGAGCACTATGGGACTTAACATCTATGGTCATCAGTCCCCTAGAACTTAGAACTACTTAAACCTAACTAACCTAAGGACAGCACACAACACCCAGTCATCACGAGGCAGAGAAAATCCCTAATCCCGCCGGGAATCGAACCCGGGAACCCGGGCGTGGGAAGCGAGAACGCTACGGCACGACCACGAGCTGCGGACCATTTTTAGTTCCTTTCTCCCATACAACTGAGCCTTACTGGTAAGAGTAAGCCCTTATAATCGTGTTCTTAAAAGCGCTGTAGCCTCCGTAGTTCATATGTGTTGGTGTTCAGTTGCTATCTCCGCTATTCGAAGGTTGAATCAAGACCATGATTTGTATCTTGGCCACGAGGTATTCTGGCTTGCCCTTTTCCAGCCCATGAAGCAGTCCTTACATATGGGCCATTGGGAGGTAGTCAGAGAGTGTCGGACTGAATCAATGACTCAGTCTGACGTCACACTCTGGAGTGATTTATCTGCTACTACTGCCAAATAGTCCGATTCTTCTGTCGTTTTACCCACAGTGGCCATATTTTTTGAATGTCAAATGTACATTCAGCCGTAGGGAAGATAGATGAACGAGTTTCGACATATTGCCAGAATCCAAAGGCAATATGCCTCACATACTAAAGGAATCGTTTACAGTGTAACTTTTCATAGAATACATGAGTTTTATTCCACAGCCTGATTCAAATAACTGCACGTTTGTAACTGATTCCATTAGTCAACGTGAGAGTATCACAGAAAAAACAAAATTCACTGGGAGACGCTGGAAGAAAGGTGTCCCGCATTGCGGGGAACCTTACAAAGTTTTGAGGACATATGTTCAAAATTAGGTAGTAAACCTGCTACTTTCTACAACTTCTTGACTGCATGACATCAACGATGCTAAAATTAGAGAAACTGTCATACCGAGAGGCAGGAATTATTTGTCTTTCCGCGACCCATTTTGTGGTTAGAAAAGTAAGGAGAAAACTAGTTTTACACACAATGCTCTCTGCGCCACACAACGTACATTGACATCATTGTGAGTTACGATGGATGGAAGAAATATGCCGGAAATGCGGCAAAATAGCAGAGGTGTTGAACTGTCGATAGACAAAATGGCTTTCCGATACCCGTAAAGCGAGAGTGGCGGTGCCACGGAATTACAGTCAGAATAATACGGCGAGACCGCCAGACAAGTGACGGCAGAGGACAAAGGGCGCGCTAATTGGCGGCAGTGTCCGGTACACTGCTGCCCTCTGACAGCCAGTGGTGAGCTGACGCCCCAGCCACGCCTCCCCCATCCCCTGAGCCGCCGGCACGGTTTGCCGTTCGGCAGGGCGCCATCTGTCAACACCCGGGATGGCCTCTGTTGGAGCAAACAGCGGCAGACATCGCTTCATTAGTGAGAGCGGCCGATTGCTATCCTGCGGGTGCCCGGCACCTTGTTGACCCTCCCACACCACGCATCCGTCATTCCTCTTACCCACTCTTCTGTCGATGATTTACCCTCTAGCGAATTCGGTGGAGACGAACGGTTCAGTCGCAGTTCTGTTCCATGGGTTCGGCGAGCATATAAGTCGGAAACATATGCATATGACGCATCTGGTCATTTATTCCAGGTGCATCTGTGAGAACATACAACTGGTTATGTGGTTAGTTTCTGCAGTTAAAGGTCACTCTCAAGTGTAACAAACAGGAAATGTAAAATATACAGAAAGAGTCAAATCGTTTACTATGTCATGTGGGGTCTGTTGTTCTCACGTTTAGGCAAATTTAATTTAAATATAACTGTGTCACAGATGTCAAATAATCTTGTGGAGGAAAGTCAAGTGTACCAGCTATCTATGGATCATGCAAATTTTGTTCTGTGTATTTTCGTTTTTAACTCTTTGTGTATGATATTTTATGGGCATAGTTCTCCATTTGCGTGGAAGACTGTAGAAACCGCCTGAAATTCACAACCAATTTGACCCGTGCACCACATCAACGCCCATTAACCCAATGTGCGGATTCGATCTGGGTCGGACATATCGATGAACAACCATTTACTTCGTCCCGATTCCTTATAATACTTCGATTACACCTTGTCACAAAAATACCACTGTAGGTGTCCAAGCAAGAATGGTCAATATTCAGGGATAAGACAGGGACGACCATTCAAAGCAAAAAAAGTGTATTAAACATGGGATCTACAATGCATACATCCAGGGTGATGAGCACTTCTTCATCTTAGGTACTCTAAAATGAATCTTTCCTACTGCTAGCTCTTTGATTTCCAAATTTTTGGGGAAGGTAGTATGGACCAAACCAACAAAACTGTCAAGAAAACATCAACTTTAAAATTGATAAATCAATAGCTATGAACACTTGTTCAGTTAATGAGATGTATTTATGAGTGGCATATATATATATATGAGGGTTGGAACTTAAATAGTGGCAACTATTTATTGACAACCGATACAAACGAGTTACATGTTAGCACCTGTCATTGTCCTTCACAGTAGTCACCAGCGTTGTGTAGAACCGGAAGGCGTAGTATACCGTTAGCAGAGTCTGTTCTGTTGATGATGCGAATGGAGCGGTCTAGTGCCTGTCGAATCTCTGGAACAGTTCTGAAGCGAATGCCACGAAGTGGTTCCTTCATCTTCAGAATCAAATCAAAGTCGCCAGAACTTAAGTCCGGGGTGTATGGTGGATGGTACAGTACTTCCCAATCCCATCGACTGAACAGAGCAGCCACAGCTTGCCCTGAATGCGCCTCGAATCTTTGGAACAGTTCTGAAGCGAATGCCACGAAGTGGTTCCTTAATCTTGTAAGGTGCCTCTTACGCGAGGAAGATATTTTTACCAGTTTTAATAAATTACTGTGTCTTATTCATGTATTTACGATAGTTAGAGAGTGCTGTAGTCCATAGCCGGCCATGAGTCGGAGAGCATTTACCACGCTGGCTGGCTAGGTGACGAAGCGACCATATCTCGCGTGTAGTGGGGTAGGACTCGGCGCTGGACCATAGCAACAAGCGTCAGCCTGGGAAATATAGATGACGGGAAGTACCGCCATCTTGGCGGCAAAGTCATCGATTTTGTTTATTTGTATTACATAATTAAAGTCATTCATGACAACATGAATACTAGGAGGAGCCTCGTTAAAATTCACACCCGTTCATTAACAAATGCGTATCTTAGTAAGTACGAACTTGATCGGAAATCCACGAACGATGACGAAACTAGTAAGAGATACTGAAACGTATGAAACGTCCCCTTAGAAAAATTATGAATGGCTGTGCTTATACCGACACACAATATTTTTAGCGCAACGCAATCTGACTTTTAATAATCCCTACAAAAGAATGGCCATGACTAACAATACCCTATACCTTTCATGAATCACTTGCTTCACAAAAATCTTCGTTACTCGAACTACTGCAATACAGCGAGCGCCAATACTCCCAGCTAAATAAAAGATTCTAACTACTGAAGTCACTAACTACTGATAGGCATAGTTAGCAAATGAACGATTTTGATAAAGAACTAACAATGTATTTACCTCAATAGTGTTCAAAAGTCATAATATATGTATCAGTTGATGATATCCAGTATTACAAATTTACTCTCTCTGATGGACACGCGTCCAGATCATCCACTCTCAAAACTCCGCCATCTCTCTCCCCACATCCACCACTGCTGGCGGCTCACCTCCAACTGCGCAACGCTACACGCTGTTAACTGCCAACTGCCTAACACTACAATAGCGACTATTCCAACAATGCCACCCAGCCACAGACTGCACACAGCGCAGCCAGTGATTTTCATACAGAGCACTACGTGGCGTTACCAATATAAAAACCTAAACAGCCTACTTACATAGCACCCATGCTCCCCACAAAAAATTTTACAAATTGTTTTGGGCAGTGGTCAATTCAGATTTGAAAAAATTTTTCATAATTACAGTAACAAAGAAATTAAATGCACACACTTAGTGATACAATGTTGGTCAACAGCTAAAATTTTCTCACAGTCCATAAAGACAGTCCTGATTACACTGTTCGACATGGGTTCTGTTTCTGATATTAAAGTATGTGCTTCTAGACCATTTTACGGTGGGAAATTTAAATATGTAAACAAAATATCGTTGTCAGGGATACTTTTTATGTAATATGTATATATATGGTTATTCACAATTCATGGCAAACACAGAGACGTTATAGAGAAATACGGGTATGTTGCCGCATCCAGTAGCGATAGAACGTGATAATTTCGTGTGCAACAGCAGGTGGGAAGAATCAGACATCATTAGGTTATCCCCCGCCACACCTATGTCATTAAGACCACCTGTAACATCTCATTAACTCGAACGGCGACAGCCGGTCGCTGCCTCAGCAGTAAAGCTTCCTAGGGGCAGGTGCATCGAGTTTACAACAGTGGTGTTAGCCGCAATTTGTGTCAGTCTTAACGAGTGGGTGTTTTGGCTGACGAGTAACTGTCTGTCATATTTCTGAGCACGATTGAAATTTTTAGTTCCTGTGTGTAAACTGATTGAGACTGGTGCTGAAGGTAAAACGACTGCTTGTTTTCACACATCAGCGTTCCTCTAGTTCCCTACTATTAATTTAATACGGGTGTATTACCAAAGTGGTATTTTTAAATTTGCAGAAATGCCACTTCGTCGTGGACGTCGATATAAGTCGAACAACTTCTGCTACATCTGTGTGAAGTTCTCTTTTGCCAGAAATAGGAAGAAAATTTCTTCACTCACGAAGAAAGCATACAAACATTACTTTGGAGTAGAGGTAGGAGACCAAGATAAAGAATGGGCACCACATTTCTGTTGTGCTACATGTTACTGGAAACTAATTCAGTGCTGGAAAGGTAAAGAGAATGTGGCGTTGTTGGCTGTTCCCATGGTGTGGAGGGAGCCTAAGGACCATGTTACTGATCGTTATTTCTGCCTAACAAAAATTCAGGGTTTTACAAACAAAAAGTCGGAGAGGCACATTGTTTACCCAGATCTGCCTTCAGCGAGAACGCCAGTGCAGCATTTGGACAACCTTCCAGTACCTTCAAGAGCTCGAGGTCAAATTCCGAGTGACAGTGAAATAAGTAGTACTAAAGAAATCACAGATGATGATTCTTTATATCACTGCACAAGTGAGTCATCGCCGCATTTGTTAACACAGGCATATTTAAGTCATTTAGTACGTGATCTAGGACTAAGTAAACAAAAGGCGCAGCTGCTTGGTTCAAGATTACAAGAGTATAATCTACTGCACCAAAGTACTAAAATCAGTGTGTTCAGGCACAGAGAACATGCCTTTATTTCTTATCTTTCAACTGACGAAGCACTGACATTTTGCAGTGACGTTGCTGGCATTATGAAAGAGCTGAAATTTCACTTACATTTGACAGGAGTGGAGACTTTTCATAGACGCATCGAAAACAAGTCTGAAGGGTGTTTTGCTCCATAACGGAAATAAAATACCCTCTGTTCCAGTAGCTTACGCTAGTTTGACAAAAGAGAATTGCGAATTCGTACAAATGATGCTAAATTCATAAAAATACAATGAACACAAATGGAAAATATGTGCAGATTTCAAGGTAATTGCTATGGTACTGGGAATGCAACAAGGCTACACAAAGTATGCCTGTTTTCTTTGCGAGTGGGATAGTCGAGACCGAAATTCTCACTACGTGAAAAATAAATGGCCTAGGCGAAGATGGAAAGTTGGCGAAAAGAATGTACAACGTGAAAGTCTGGTAGCTCCTGAATATATACTACTTCCACCGCTTCACATCAAACTTGGCCTCATGAAACAATTCGTGAAGGCCATGGATCCAACAGACTGTGGGTTTGCGTATCTAGCTACCAAATTCCCCCATCTTTCAGCTGCAAAAATAAAGGAAGGTGTATTTGTGGGCCCACAAATCAGGGAGCTGCAGAAAGATGCAGGTTTTAAAGCATGTTTAACTGATAAAGAGAAAACCGCATGGGACTGTTTCAAGATGGTGTCGGAAAACTTCCTCGGAAGAAGAAGAGCTACTAACTACAAAGCAATGGTGAAGGATATGATCAAAGCATATCAGGATTTGGGGTGCAATATGTCTTTGAAGGTACATATGATGGACTCTCATCTGGACTACTTCACAGTGAGTTATAGTGACGTATCGGATGACCATGGGGAAAGATTCCATAAAGACATTTCTACCATAGAAAGGCGCTATGAAGGGAAGTGGGTACCTTCTATGTTAGCAGATTATTGCTGGAATATCATTCGAGAGAAGAAAGATTCACAACGCAAGAGAAAAAAGTTATGTGCATTACAAGGCAGTGGCTCATTGTTTGTCAATTTTCTCTAATTTCTCATGTCAAATAAATGCTTCAAAGTGTATACACAAAGGTTACTGTGTTATATGTTAGATCCCACCCTCCATTAATATGATGAACTTATAACATCATAAAGATGTGCATTTGTTTGTCGAATTTCACCTCACGTTTGCTGTACTATATCAGAAACTGAGAAGAGAAATAAAATTGCGATTACTCATAAACTGTCCCTGACAGAAAAAAACAAAAACATTTTTCAATTCAGCACTCAAAACACAACTAGGATCACAATATTTTTTATCATAAATAGAAAAAAACTTTTTTTTTGTAGGTGTTATTCATCAAAGTAAAATTGCAGCGTTTTTCTCAAAGTCTGATCAGTAAAAGAAAATGCACACAGAAGTAGTGGATTTCCATGCAGTCTTGAAGAAGTAGTGTTGTCCTTCCAACGAAAGACAGTGCTGACTCTTGACATGCAGACAGGTAATGGGCCTTAAAAGAGTAAACCCACTGCTGAGTCAGTCGAAGTTTTGCAGAATATTGGTAGGTAGGTCATCACAGAGCAGACCCACTGTAGTCCTGCTAGAGATTATGGTATTGGTGGGCCACCAGAGGTGCAGACCCACTGCAGTCCTTGTAGAAATAATGATATTCGTGGGCTATCAAAGATGCAGACCCATTGTAGTCCTTGTAGAGATGGCCAGCAGCCATCTGTTGCGACTGTGCAGGTGCACAATCACCATCGATGAGTCTTGCAGACAATATAGCAAGTCCATGAAGCACCACTTGTGCAATCACAACACTTTTGGGAATGTCCTTGGAACCAGCAATGCTGTTAACCAGTCCCTTGCTGAATTATCAACACACGTGCAAGCACTAACAGTCCTTTTTTTCACATATTGTGCATATACTATGACCAACAGTAATGTGTGCAGCGAAATGTAACTTAATCTGAAGAACTGGTGTCTACACAATTTTATAACATGATAATACAATTATAAAGATACAGAAAACATCATTAAAACATAATAATACAGATAACATTTGTAGCAATACGGGCTTTACAAAAGAATAGAAATAAACATATACGTCAGCGTTACAGGAATTATGACATAAATAAATAAAATAATGAGAACAGTTTTCGAAACATTAATTTCACACATGAGCATTGAAACAGAACAGAATAAATAATGTCTAAGCATCTTTACTAAGTAAATAACACATTATTAGAAAAATTCTACAACATAACTCTTATCAGATAAACATATAAAGACAGGAAGAATACAAATACACAAGGGTACACAAAAACGTAGTGGAATAACACAAAAGGAGAAGGACAGGGGTTGTTTTCAGTGCAACATTTGGTACTGCAGTCCAACCCAAAACTTCATTCCATAGATCTTTCCTCTTATTTCAACATCTGTTTCCACCAAAAAAATCCTATCCAAGCACGATTTCTGTATTCTATTCATATCCTCAGTCAAAATAGTTGTTCTCCTCTTTACACTACTTTTTTGGCCAAACCATTTTCTTATAGCTTTTCAATGCATTTCTTCCAATTCATCACAGTTAGTTTCTTATATAGTCTACCCCCTCTTAAGCTAACTTAAATCTACTGATCTCAGATATATATACTAAGGGATGAAGCAATGCAGCAGCACAAAACAATTAACACAAACAGCAATGACAAAAAAATGGAAATTGGCGAAGCAAGCAGCAGTATATTAGCAAAGCAAATGCAACATTACAACTAATATGAGCCAATGTGCAGCAACTAGAAAATAAATCAGTAGTAAAACGGGCTTAACAGAGTAATACAAAGTGATATTCAGTATCACTATGCCTGGCAAACAGCAGCAGCAAATGCAATAACTTATACCTAAATATGACATAGCTCAAGCAGAAAAAATAGTACACTAAAGACAATAATGCAGATAAGGAAAATGACTAGTCACATCTTAATGTTTATGTCATTAAAGTGGTGCACCACAACAAGTTATTCTACCAAAAAAATTACCAAGTAGATGAAAAGAAAATTATGTATGCAGTTAGTGTTATTAATCCCTTCTTATTGTTCTTTCCTTTCGAAGCGCTCCTTTTTCGAAGACTGTGGATCATAAAATTATTATTTAATAGATCTGTTGGCAGAAAGTGTTCAGATTAGCAAATGTATTTAATTTTATTTTATAAAACCAATGCTGCAACACAGCTGGAAAATAGATATCAAATGAAATAATCAACTATGTAAAGCAAACCATAAAAACATCATTCAATAGCCATGTGGCATTTCATAAATCAGTAGAAATTCTCTCAACTCTCGTAGAAAGGCATTTGTCATAATCAGGTGTGCAGATGTAAGAATATTTCCCATCAATTCATAAGCATTTCAGTAAGTAGCACAAAGTGCGATATGTTTCCAAGTAATGAGCGTGTCGTAATTGTGATGCTTTCTACAAAGGAATGTCAATAGCGAGGTTAATGGTCTCTTTTTTTCTCCACCTAATGGCTTTTTCTTCAGGCGACTCGCACATCTGGCCGCCCATAACGCATTACGTCAAGGTCACTTTGCTTTCTTACCGAATTATTTACGACAGCAGTGACAGTCTCATATAAAATATTTCACAGGTTGAGAATTTGCGTTACAAATGTAAATCCTATAAATATAACAGTGTACAAAAATTTTCGGCGGCATTGTGATACATTTACGCATATACACACATTTCATGACTCTTAAAGTACGATTCTCGGTTTCCAACATCCTTTTTCACAAATCAAAGTTGCTAACCACTACTCATTATTCCTTACTTTATTACACATATAGATATTCATCGACACTTCTTCAATATTTCATCATAATAAAGAAGTAGCATAATCAAATTCCTCATATAGCATCAGCTCATTGACCATAAACATACCTCATCAGCATAATACACATTGTCGTCGTAATAATAACATCATAACACCTTAGTCAAATCTCAAAAACATCGTAGCTTTCTGCAATAATTTCAAAACCTGAAAAAAACTCTCTGTTCATTTCAGTAATGCCACCTTCCTCAAACGTGCTTTAAAAATCATGATCCCATACCAAATACATAATTCAAAGCTCTCTAGTATCATAATGGTTCCAAAAAAATATGAACAGTTCACAAAGTACAGACGAGATACAATTTCATAAGTATGAAGTTATCCAACTGTGTAATTGCGTAAACATGTGTCACTGACATAGTAAAAAAAAAATTTTTGTTTCTCTGTTAAATAATCAGATAGCTGTGTAATTCTGTGTTAGAGAAATACGGTAGGTATGTGTAAAGTTGTATAAGCAAATACCATATTAGCTAGGGCTCCTTGTGCTTCCCAAACACATGGTACACAAAGTAAGCGTGTACCCCCCTAAGGATTAATGTAATTATACCCTCAGGTGTTACAGATTACAGCAATGGAATTAAATGTATCACAGAAAACCTTTGTATCATTGTAATTCAAAAATCTTTAAACATAAATGTTTTAAGTACAAAATCAATCACTCAAATACGTGTACTGTAGCACTAAACTGTGAGTCTTGTTGTAAGACAAACTCTGCCGTTACTTAAAACGGTAAAAATGTGCCAAGTGTAGTAATTATCGTCGTCCATAGGCAAAGTTCTGTAGAAGTCAATGTACTTTCCTCGTAATAAACAAAAGTGAAATGCTATGCATATAGATATCGTAGTTATTACGTACAGTACCGTGACCAAGAAAGTACTATACTGTAATGTATTGTTGCGCTAGGAAAAAGGCTGTCTCATTGTAGCTATACCACAAAAGTTACTACTAAAAAATGTTTTCCTTTCCAGAAGAATTCAGAAAACTGTGCAGATATAGAACAGACACACCGCAAAAGCAACAATGTAAATTGTATCACATATTAGTAGCGTCGTGATATAATCGTGCAGCTGTCAAAGAAACCAAATGCTAAATCATCTTTAATCTCACAGAATGTACTTCAATAAAGAATATCTTTTCAAGTAAACCAAAATGTTGCATTAAAATCTCATTAGCAGTATATGTCCTGAGTATGTAAGCCATATATTCGTTACGTAATTGTGCAACTAACAAGCAAGAGCGTACACACACAGTAACACTGTGTCCTCTGTTCACTACAACAATGCATTTGTAATTACTCATCTAAATATGTTCCCTAGGTTCTAGACTGGATAGTTATTTTTAAAACATAGTTGCATGTTAATAGTTTCTAAATGTGACAAAGAGTACTAGTAGCGTGAAGTGAAAAATTTTATAGCAAAGACTAAGTTAAAAAAACAGATTATCTCTCAATAAACGGTTTTACATGTGAAATGTGGTGCAATCCTTTCTTTACTCTTCATAATACTCAGAGTCTCAACTTGAACGCAATTATCATGCGGTATACGTCGGTAAAGACTACTGGAATTTTTCACAAGGTTAGCGTCTATGTTTTTTTTTTTTCCTGAGCCAGCCGGCGCACGTGGCTGCCTTTGGTGCGAGTCATTGCTTGTCTCCTTGTTGGCGCACGTCGTTATGAGGATTTGGGGACCTAACTTCTACAAATTCACCTTGACGAGAAGGCCCTGCCCTGTTTGAATCTCGCCAGTTCTGATGAAATTCAGGTCTGTCGCTATGATTATATCGTCTGTTGTCATGTCGGTAATTTCTGTAATTAATTTCTTGTCGGTCACGTGGTGGAGAACTTCTCTCTGAGTTGTAACTGCGCGGTGGACCGTTGTGTCTGAAGTTATTATGTCTCCCTTGATAATAATTGTTTTGGTTCCCATATTGTCTGTTTCTATGGTTATCTCTGTCATATTCATTACTACGGAAATGCGACCTTTCTCTGTAACTCTTACTACTGTGCCAACGGTTGTCATACGGCTGGTGTCTGCTTTGGCCACGATTTACGTTGTAAGAATAGCCTTGTCGTGTCCTTTTATTATTTCTTTCATCGCGAAATTGTGACGTTTGTGACTTTTAATTATTGTGTTCCAGTTTTCGCCTCCCGCGATTGTCAGTGTCAATTTGCAATTCTTGTAAGAGCCCCTGAAACGTGTCAATGTCGTCTTTGCAACGTCCTGCCAAAATAATGTGTCGTAAACGTTCAGGCAATTTGATTAAGCAAATGCGGATGAGTTCTGAGGGGCTGTATGGGTTTGACAGGTACTGATTCTTGTGCAACATGTCTTCAAAATATTTCACAAGACTGGATAATTCAGATTGTTCGAAATGTTTCATCATTATGATGCTATGTTTTACTCGATCTTGAGTAGCTTGAGACCAATATGCTGAGAGGAAGGCATGATAAAATTCTCTTTCACTGTGACAATCGTGAATGACCGATCGCATTCTTACAGCTGGTTCATTCTCTAAATGGACACACACAAATTCTAATCTGTGCTCTAATGACCAGTTGGGAGGAAAACAATGAGAGAGTTGATGAAGCCACGCTTGTGGATGAATGTCGTTGCCGGAATTCTTAAATGTTTTGAATTTACGTGCAGTAATAAACAACTTATAGTCAAAATCGTCATGTCGGCGAGTCGCATGTCTGTCACTGTTACGTCGCTTCGGCGGCTCCATCTCAAAATTCGGTGTATCTTTCCAATTTCTTTCATACTTTCCGAAGTGCCCCGTGTTATTATTTTGTGGCTGTTCCGTATTTCTATGTCCCTCTTCGTGTATTGGAGCGCGAATGTCCTCTGAAATACGTAATTCTTGTATTACTTGTGCTAACTGATCTTGTACTTCCCGTATTTCTCTTTTGTACTGTGTATTGATTTGATTCTGAATTTGTTTGTGTTGTGGGTTGGCAAGAGAGCCAACACCGGGCTACCAGAGGAAGCCGAAAGGCACGCGTTTTAGCTCACGCAGGCTGGCGTGAGGTCTGGAACAGGACAAGGAAATTAGACTTCAGAAAAAACGGACGTAGCTGGTGGAATACTTAACTTTAATCCATTAATGGTGAACGTCGCTCTTGACGGTACATTATTCATAATATCAATAGTAACTGAACATGGCGCCTTGCTAGGTCGTAGCAAATGACGTAGCTGAAGGCTATGCTAACTATCGTCTCGGCAAATGAGAACCATCGCTAGCAAAGTCGGTTGTACAACTGGGGCGAGTGCTAGGAAATCTCTCTAGACCTGCCGTGTGGCGGCGCTCGGTCTGCAATCACTGATAGTGGCGACACGCGGGTCCGACGTATACTAACGGACCGCGGCCGATGTAAAGGCTACCACCTAGCAAGTGTGGTGTCTGGCGGTGACACCACAGTTTGAATTTTCTATTTTGTTCATACTCTTCTGTGTCATTAAAGACTACCGGTCTTGTGTCATTCAGAGTATCATCTACCTTCGTAGATAAATTATTTAGCTGATCCGAGAGTTCGACTACTTTCTCTGAAATGAACTAATTTCCTTCATGTGTCTTTCTGAACCAATTTTCAGAGTATCTACTGTGTCCTTTCAGTTTTCCTGAGTTTTTACAAGTTGAGTAACCGAATTGGTAGATGCAACTGAGTCAATTTTAGCTTGCAAGGTGTCGTGATTTTCGTGAACTATAGTTTGTAGTTCTTTTATGGCTGCTTCGTGATTCTGTAATGCATTTTCATGACGCGAAAAAATAGGTTGAAAATGCTCACAAATTTGTGTTTTTACGTCATTACAGACTTTTCGACATTTATATTCGATTTTAAGTACCTCTGCAGCTAAATCTTCACGTGTTTGTTCAAGCGTTTGTTCCATTGAGTCTAACTTTTGAAGATTTTGTTCCATTGTGTCTAACTTTCGAAGATTTTGTTCCATTCTGTCTAACTTTTGAAGCTTTTGCTGTCTTTGTCTCTGATTTTGTTCCATCGTGTCTAACTTTTGAAGATTTTTTCCATTGTGTCTAACTTT
Source organism: Schistocerca piceifrons (assembly GCF_021461385.2). Taxonomy (NCBI): domain Eukaryota; kingdom Metazoa; phylum Arthropoda; class Insecta; order Orthoptera; family Acrididae; genus Schistocerca; species Schistocerca piceifrons. The sequence goes on from NC_060141.1 coordinate 331,590,941, forward strand.
CGAAGATTTTGTTCCACTGTGTCTAACTTTTGAAGCTTTTGCTGTGTTTGTCTCTGATTTTGTTCCATCGTGTCTAACTTTTGAAGATTTTGTTCCATTATGTCTAACTTTTGAACCTTTTGTCCCATTTGTTGTATTAATTGTAATAACAATGCACTGGTGTCTGAAACATGTTCCTCAGTGCTTTTCGACACTGAATTTCCGCCGGAAACATTCACATTTTGACAAGCAGAAAATGTGTCTTGACTTATTTGAGAAAATGGTGAGGACCCAAAACCTGAATCTGCAGTATTTGCAAGATTGTATCCTGTCATTCCTGATTCCTGAGGCGAGCTGTTGCCGACCGATCGATCGATAATGCTTCCCTGTTCACTAATTGTTTCACTGTCTACACCATTGTTTGCCGCCCACTCCATTTCCCTATGCACAATTACCAAGTTATCATGTTGAACATTAGTTAATTCATTACACGGTGGCGCTAACACACTGCTTTCGTCTTCACTGTCATTTCTCAGTTTAATTTGGAGCCTAGTATTACGCTTTTCACACGCCATAATTGTCACAATATTTCACACGATAACACAGAAAAGCACAATTTGAAGAGCAAAAACAAGAAAACACATTAGCATAGCACTGAAAATAATATCTCGTTAATTGCAAGCGCAGTTGCGAAATACTTTGTGCAAATCTACATGCATGCCACAACTGTTTTACTGTACAACAATGAAAAACTACAACTACAAAGGAATAGCTACACAAACTTCAAGAACAAAACAGAAGATTCCAGTGAGGTATCCTCGGCTAAGGGTCGACATATGAAACGTCCCCTTAGAAAAATTATAAATGGCTGTGCTTAAACTGACACACAATATTTTTAGCGTAACGCAATCTGACTTTTAATAACCCCTACAAAAGAATGGCCATGACTAACAATAACCTATACCTTTCATGAATCACTTACCACACAAAAACCTTCGTTACTCGAACTACTGCAATATAGCGAGCGCCAATACTCCCAGCTAAATAAAAGATTCTAACTACTGATGTCACTAACTACTGATAGGCATAGTCAGCAAATGAAAGATTTTGATAAAGAACAAACAATGTATTTACCTCAATCGTGTTCAAAAGTCATAATATATATATATATCAGTTGATGATAACCAATATTACAAATTTACTCTCTCTGATGGACACACGTCCAGATCATCCGCTCTCAAAACTCCGCCATCTCTCTCCCCACATCCACCACTGCTGGCGGCTCACCTCCAACTGCGCAACGCTACACGCTGTTAACAGCCAACTGCCTAACACTACAATAGCGACTATTCCAACAATGCCACCCAGCCACAGACTGCACACAGCACAGCTAGTGATTTTCATACAGAGCGCTACGTGGCGTTACCAATATAAAAACCTAAACAGCCTTCTTACAATACGGACTGCGCGCCAAAGCCGGCAGTCGGCGTTAAGAGCTCTTCCTGTCTTATTCGATGGTAGTCATGCTCTCGGTTATGAGTAGGTTGTGACATGAATGTTCCATTATTGATCTAATAGGAATAAAAGTGATATTACGGCATTATAAATGTTAATTTTGAGTAAATAGATACCCCAAAGTTAATCGACAGCAATTTCATATAATTAGCTTCCAGCGCCAGAGACATGCAATGCGCCAATAAAGAATCTGCACGGGACGACATTTGCGAGAGCTGCACCGCGCACAGGTAGGAGGAAATCCGACGACACGACCCACCAAGGCGGATCAAGGAAGGTCCGACTTATACTCGCAAATTCCGGGTGGAAATGCTGACCAGTTGTACTGTAAGTCACATATACCACCCTCTACGGACTCGCGACTTAGCTGAGTAATAACAGTATCAGTTTAGAAGCTAGAGGATCCTGCAATATTCAGAATCAAATCAAAGTCACAAGGACTTAAGTACGGGGTGTATGGTGGATGGTACAGTACTTCCCAGTCGCATCGATTGAACAGAGCAGCCACAGCATGCGGTGTATGCGCAAACTTATGGGTGGGTTGCGTTGAAAGTGTCCTTGCTTCTTTCACAAAGCTGGTCGCAGGTAATGCTCCAAAAACAAACAGTAATACTGTGCACTGACGGTCTACCGTGGAGGAACGTAATGTGTTAGGATAACACCATCACAGTCGTACACGATAATCACCATAACTTTCACCAAACTGGGGCTCTGACGCACTGGGGCTCTGACCCACAATGACACCATTCGTTGGATTGGCGTTTCAGTTTTGGCTCGTACGATGTGGCCCATGTCTCATCCAGTGTTATGATACGGTGTTGGAAAGCCTCTCCTTCGCGCTCATAGTGTTCCAAGTGCGTCGTAACGCATCTGTTTCTGCATTTCCGTCGTCATGCGGAAACCAACGTGATGCAATTTTTCACATGTCCAGGCGTTCCTTCAGGATGCGAAGCACAGTCGTACGCGCTAATCCGGTTTCATTGGTGAGCTCACGAATCGAATGGCGTCGATCACTGTCCACTAATGGGGCAACATCATGCACTTCTTCTTCAGAGGCGCTAGGACGACCTGCCCGATGCATGTGTGCCACAGTTTGCCGATCTTCGTTGAAGGCTTTTACCCAAAGTGTCACTTTTCTGTACGGCAAAGCCGATTCCCCGCACACCTCTTGAAGACCTTGATGACACTGTCGTGCTGTACTACCTCTGGCACATTCAATCTTGATACAACTCCGTTGTTCCCGTTTCGAAAACATAGTGACACCGTTACGTTAGACCGCTCGCTCACAAGTGACTGTGTTTCTTTCGATTGTGCACACGCTGGTGACGTGGGACGGGCGATCCATTTGCTCGGAGATAAGGTAGGTATGTCAACGACGTGTGCTATCATTCCATTGCATAGTGTCTCCACAGCAGTGTTGCCACTATTTAAGTTCCAACCTAAACTCTGTTACAGAGACCTCAGTCTAATACGCGCTTCACCACAGTGCCACGGTTACAGAATGTATGGTTTCCTCATACATCATGCCCTAGGGCCCTCTCCAGCCATAGTAACTGGTAATGTTGTGTCTCATCCACTTCTCTTGCTGACTCACCTTGTAGTGGATGTGATACAGTGCTGTACACAATGGTTCCGTATTTGAATCTAGAGCTTGCCTACTTGGTGTTTGTAAAGACAAATGGCAACAGGCGGTGGGCAGCTAGATTGTATCAGGAGACCTATCCCCAACAACAACAACCACAGCGTTCAATGTTTGCAACAGTTTATCGCCATTTACCTGAGACATGGTCATTCCAGGAAGCAGGAAATCATGAAAGACACACCAAATCTTCAGACACCAGACCTGGAGGCAAATGTGTTTAATACCATGGAGGGTGACAGCCATGACAATACCAGGCAGTTGGCCCACCAGTATAGGGTAAGCCAGACAACCTTTTGGAACATTCTCCGTGACAATTGTTACTACCCTTATCTCTTACAGCATGAGCACAGCTTACTAGCGACAGACTTTCCACATTGGGAGCAGTTTTGTCACTGGTTTCTACACCAGGCACCCACGATGCTTGGATTTGTGTCATCCATCGTATTCACTCCTATGTTGAGTGGTATATTCAACTTTCATAACAGTCATCTGTGAAATAGCGTGTACAACCCCCACCCATGGAATGATGACAGCGAATCATCAGCATCGGTGCATCCGGAATGGACTGGGATAATTGGCGACCGAATTTTGGAACCAGTCTTCCTTCCACGTCGCTTTACAGGGTGGAACTATTGGCGTTTCTCGTGGGTGACTTGGCCTTCTCTGCTGGAAGAAGTGCCATTGATGATTATAAGAGTTAAGCGGCTGCCACATGATGGTGCTCCAGCCCACTTTGCTGTTAAGGTCTAGACGCATCTCAACTGCGTCTTCCATCACTGATGGATCAGATAGGTGGAATACAGTTGCATGACCTACTCGCTCGTCGGATCTCAATCCGTGCATTATTAGGCCGTCTCAAAAGTATCGTGTATGCATAACTCATTCCAGAAGTGGAGATACTGAAGCAGCGTACTCATTCTGCCTTTGACACTGTTCAGTTGCAGCCTGATCGATGTGAATGTGTGAGACAGAACATTCTATGATGCGTACACACATGCGTTGAGGCACATGGAAACCATTTTCAACACATACTGTTACTGTGACTCCATGGTACAGTGTGCTTTAGAGCACAGTCTCTGTAACTTCGTATGATTGAATAAATAGTCCCTGCTATGGAAGCCATGCATTTCCAGATATTTTTGTTCCATATTCTCCCATCGATCAAAATGTTCAAATGTTTGTGAATTCCCAAGGGACCAAACTGCTGAGGTCATTAGTCCCTAGACTTACACACTACATAAAGTAAGTTATGCTAAGAACAACACACACACATATGCCTGAGGGAGGACTTGAACCTCCAGCGGGAGGAGCTGCGCAATCTGTGACGTGGTGCCCGAGACCACGCAGCCACATCGTGGGGCTCGCATCGATCAATCCCTAGAGTTAGTACATCGTGGGAAAAATCACACTGTGTGTGTCTACACACACGCACACACACACACACACACACACACACACACACACACAAACTTCAGCTGCATGTGTGTACAGCACATACAAATTCCGCCTACATCCATCTCCTCCTCCTCCTCTCTTCCGACACCCTCCTTCCCTCTCTCTATTGCCCTCCCCGTGTATACATCTGCTTCTCCCCATCCGTTTATCATTTGAATGTATGGCTGAGTTACAAGCAATACCCCTGTGGTGCTAGCAACTTCTGAACTCAGTGACTTATGTAATAAACAGATTGCTCTCCATAATATCATGTGAAAATATTAAGACAAAGTTAAGCTGTTGATATAAGTGAACATCTGAACCGGAGCAGGGGTGGCCAAGTTAAACATGAAATATGGGTACCATAGCTTGCACAGAAATAATGAGGAAAGTTTTCATCAAACTATCAATTGGAACTATAGGTGGCAATAAAATGCCTGTTTATTGCTAAAAGCACACACAGTAGTGGCAAAGGGGGTGGAATTGGAAAGAAAATGTCAATAGTGTCTTATAATTTGTTATGGGCATGTAAATCCCTAGTGATTGCCAAATGAGTTAAAGAAACTAAAGGACAGAACAACAAATGTACGTATTAGCACCAGTACCCTTTCATACACATATGTTGAGTTCAACTAGCCGAGTGCTTGAATTAATTCAAACAAGCAAGACAGTAACTCAGTCCATCTCGTGACATTGTGCGAAAATTCTGCACATGCTTACCATCACCGAAACCTGAAATGCTAGAATGGCTGCAGTGATAACTGAAAATACCCAGTTGTAACTGAAAGTTCCAGAACTTGGCCCAATTGTCTGTAGTCAGCTTTGGTCTCAAAACGACCATTAGCGAAAATGTAGTGTGCTGGAAGTGCAGACACAGACCCTATGTTCCCTATCTTGAACTCTAAAACCAAGTCCTCTGTCTCTAAAACTCTAAGACAATGTGTACCTTCTCAGAGTTTGAAAACTGTCTTTCAAAAAATTCTGCTGCTACTGCCAGCACTGGATTATCATTAGCAAACACTGTGGACACACAAGCACACATACACAAACTTAAAATGTAAACTAAATTCAAATTTGGCGCCTGGCTCACTGGTGAACAAATGAACACTGACTGGGCTGGGACACACAACAGCGACGATGACAGTGTGTTTTGGCGAAGTGCAAAGTTCTTCTACCACTTCATTTTTGCGAAAATACGTATTATGTTTACGCGTGCTTCCCAACAACCCACCATGATGCTGAGAATAAAACGTAAGTGAAAAAGAATAAAGGCGCGAAATATCGTGACAAACTAAATTACGTTTAGAGCATAAATTGACAGGTTAACTCCCAACAAAATTCCTCAGCAGCATCTTTGGTTTCAGATGACAAGCTACATGTAATAAATAATACACAAATAATACCATGCAAACCGAGTGTGAAGCTACTATCAAAAAGGAAGCAATTGTTGTTCGAACTAAATATCCACATAATTTTGTAATCATTCAGGAAAAATCTTCACATTACAGATTGAATAAAACAAAAACCCTCTTATGATGGCGCAGAGGTGCTGAAACATGTTTGGGAACTCGAAAAAAACGGTGTTTTGGATAATTGTCGTAACTTACATCCAACAATTTTAACTGCAAACACAAGGAATTGCAGATACAAATGATGAATATCTCGTTGCCCAGCCAGGCATTCCCTATCAAGCTTTACAACAAATGCAGGAACACCTTAATGAAGCTTCAGAAGGCAAACTTAGATATACAGTTTAATAAAAATTGCCTAGCTCATAATGTAAGTCCAGATTATAAACTCTGTGAATAGCCGTTCATGTATACCAAAGAAAGCGAAAAATAAAGTGGAGATTGTGTGGCAAAGGCAAGAAATTAGGGATTTATGTGCTAAAAAGCAATCGCTCAACACTGAACTTTACCAAACACATTTAGAACTGGCCAAAAAATTTACAATACCAGCTCACTTTGAAGAAATAACAGAGAGAGGGAAAGCGTACATACAGAAAGTAACGCAGGAGAAACAGGACAAACAAAAGGAAAACTCAACAGAATAATTCACAGCACAAACACACCCACTGAAAACAATCACAACCAACAATGACAGAGTCATTAACCTAACTGGCATAAATCTTGCCAAACAAGAAAAGAGCCTACTAGAAAAAGGACCAAATCACAACATTAACACAACATATCACACAAAAAAAGTAGAAAACCTCATAACAGAATCAGAACACATTATAAAGGAACAAGAAAGACTGAGCACACCAAATTGTAATGCAAACTTGACAAGGAAATTAGTAGCTGCATAAATAACACAATCAGAAGACACAAATCCATCATTATGTCTAAAATAGAACATCAGAGGAAATCACAGCCAACGAGCTAAAACATAAATTAAAACGGAACAATGCCACAGTAACAAGAGCAGACAAAGGGAATATTACTGTAATTATGGATGAAGAAGAATATATAGAGAAAAGACTAGATTTTCTGAAAGAAAACAACATCACAAAACTGACCAGTGACCCAACAGCAACATACCAGAAAAACACTCAACAGACACCAAAAAACATCAAAAATACATTCTCAAAAGAGAAGGTAAAAAGAATGACACAGAAAAATCCAAAAGCACGCACCCTAAATTCTCTACCAAAGCTTCATCAGGATAACATCCCATTAACGCCCATCATCAACTTCCGAAATGCTCCATCCTACCACCTAGCCGAAAAAAATTGAACACATTTGATAACAAGAGGAACCTGGAAAACTCATAGGAATTAATCGGCAGGAACAAGAACATACACATACCAAACACAGCAACCCTCATATCATTTGATCTCACATCAATGTACACTTGTATTCCAATATATGAAACAATTAAGATCATCACACGAAGATTAAAACAACAAGGAAACACACTGGACACACACATCAATGAAATAACAACCATACTCAAGACCATAGATCACAAATTATTTTGTGTTCAACAAAGAATTTTAATCTCATCATGAAGGACTGCCAATGGGATCACCAATTAGTGGCCTCTTAGCTAACATATTTATGAACAACCTGGAGAACGTGACCTTCAGAAACACAACAAAACCAAAAAACTACAAAGTTATATACTGGTACCATTATGACAATGACGTAATATGTCTGAATGATGAACCACATACACACATAGATCAGCTAAACAATGAAATAAACAACTTACACCCAAAAATTAACTTCACATTAGAAACAGAAGTTAACAACACACAACATTTTCTAGATCTCAGCATTCATAAAACAAACAACACACACAATTTACAATATTCAGGAAACCAACAACCACCAGCACCACCATCCACAACCTATCGGACCACCCATTGACACAGAAGCTAGCTAACTTCAGATTCATGCTCCTTAGATTAAACAGAACACCCACGAATAAACAGAACTACACAAACGAACTAAACACAATAAAACAAATAGCAGTAGAAAACGGTTATGATACCCACGTGGTTGACAAATTAAATCAAAAAATGTGTAAAAAGTACAAAAATGAACATATCACACACACACACACACACACACACACACACACATACACACACAAGTCCTCACCCAACACAGAACACAAAATATAAACAATGTCCACACACAAGTCACAACAAAGCATCAACACACACACAAAACGAAATGGTACATACTCGCCTACAATAACAAGATTGTACACAGAATACGCAGCGTATGAAAGAAACAGGGACTATAAATAGGATATGGAACAGAGAACACAACACAGAAAAAGATCAGAACACAAGACACACCCACTGATAAATTTAACAGATCAGGAATATGTGAACATACATGCAACACATCTACATAGGACAGACATGCAGAAAGTTCAAAACCAGATATTCAGAACATCACAGAGGTTTAAAAAGCAGCAGCTCCCATAGCACATTTGCTGACCACCTAATAGCCCATCATCACCACCCAACTACAATAGAAACAGAATTGGGAATACCAAAACCCAGCCACAGCCTATACAGCAAACTGACTATTGAGGGAAACATCCACATACAGAAGGCAGTACCAGGAGGAAAACAGGTCGTAAATGAATACACTATACTCTGCAAGGGCACACTATTTAACATGTCAAAGGAACTTTTCATAAAGACAACACAAACATCTAAAAAGTCTATAAACACATACATACACACACACACACACACACACACACACACACACACACACACACACACACACACAAACACACACAAAGATAAAAAGTAAACAAAATTGAAATTTGGCGCCAGACTCACAGGTGAACAAATGAACACTGATTGGGTTGGGATACACAACAACCACAATTAAAATTACGTTTAGAGCATAAATTGATAGGTTAACTTCCAACAAAATTCGTCATCAACATCGTTTGGTTGCAGATGGCAAGCTACATGTAATAAATAATACACAAGTGGTCCTGAAAAACCATGCAAACCGAGTGTGAAGTACTAACAAAAAGATACTAATTGTTGTTTGAACAAAATATCCAAATAATTTTAATCATATAGTAAAAATGTTCACATTACAGATTAGATAAAACAGAAACCCACTGATGATGCCACAGAGGTGCTGAAACATGTTTGAGAGCTTTGGAAAAACTGTGTTTTGCACAACTGGCGGACCTTACATCCAACAACTTAAGTGCAAACACTGTAAACACAGGGAGCTGCAAATCCAAATTTTGAATATTTGTAACTGTAAACGAAATAATGTGAACTATCTTTGCAAGTTCATATCGAGAAAATGGTGCTATGTTGATAGCTACCGTTTTTATTTGGTAGTCAGTAGTGCTTTCTAGTTGAAACTGTTCGAAGTGTTCCACAAGCTGAGGGGTTTCCCTGTACTGTATCCACTAAGGGGTATCCTCTCGCCATGGTGTATCTATCTATGGTCTAATTAATATGTGTATCATGTGGTGTCCATCTCCTACACCCATATCTCTTCCTCCCTCTCGCCCTCTGTCTATATTCTCCTCCCCAACTCTCTGTCCATTTCATTTTCCCCATTTCTATAATCATCTTCCCTCATCCGTCTCTTTCCATCTCCACTTACCCTGTCTCTTTCGTTCCCCTCCTCCAAGCTTTACCTTAATCCTCCTTTTACCCCCTCCATTCAACAATGCTCCCCCTCTCTCTGGTCTTCTCCTCCTCCCCTTTAAGTATCCCCTTCTCTCTCATCTCCTACTCCATACACCATGAGTCAAGCACCTCCTCCCTTGCGTCTCTCAGAACTTTCTTTCCTCACCGCATTCTGTTCATCTCCTACTCTCAACTGTCTCTATCCATCTCTTCCTACCCCCACTTTATTTGTTCATTTCCTCCTCTCTCTCTCTATACTAAGTCATGAACATCTACACATATAGCCCATCTGCACAACTAGTAGGTCATACACCGCATGTCAGGCTTGAAAACTCTTTACTGGCTTTACCTTCGCTCTTATTGGAGCTGGGAGGTTCTAACCCCCACAATGGAGAATCTCATATGTAAATAATACATGTACCAAATTTGGTTACAATCGATACTGTGGTTTCGGATGAGATGCTGGAAATACACAACTACATACATACATATATATATCCTATTACACACTGTGGTAGGGGTATAGTCACAGTTTTTTTTGGTAATTGATACCTTACTATGTACCCATCTCAATGTATTAGTTCTTTATTTTTGTCTGCATCTGACAGTCTTTCCACAGAAACATCAGATAATTTACTAACTGACCTTCTCTGCATATCTGTAACTGTGCCATGATGTGAAGTACCTCTGACAGTATAGACTTACCATTTTGCGCCCATGGGCCCACGTTCCAATACCCGACCTGTTGCCTGGGGGAAAATAAACATTAACCGCTTGCTTGTGAGACGTTCACTTGGAAGTACTAGACAACCTAAGAACATGCTATACGTAACAGTTATAATTATTAGTCTGCAAATGGTGTAACATCTTTCAAAACACTGTCCTCTGTCATCAGTAGAAATATCTATGCTTGTAACCATAACAACTTTTATATAGAACAGGTAATGCAAAAACTAATTACGTTTCCTACTCTGTCTAAACCTAACGCTTACAAGCACAGTAGTTTCGTAGTAAGAATACTAGTGAAACAAAACGATTTTATTTCCCTAGGGATAACGCCTTTGACTAGTAACTGAAACATGTCCCAGGTTGCAACCTACCCAGTGCATAAATTATTAATGAATATCATCAAGAACTGCGTGCAAAAAAATCTGGAATAAGACGGCAGCCTAGCTCTGACAACCATGTCAAGAATTGTGGAGGAATGGACAGATGTTCAGGGCACTTTCTAGCCCTTGGATCTGAAAAATATTCCTAAAATGCGGAAGAATCATCGATTATCAAGGGCATGAGGATGCAGTATGTAATGGAAACCACAGCATTTAAAAAACATAAGATTGTATCCTTGCAAAACTTTCCGTATTAACCAGCCATTCGGACCTGTAGGAGGCGACTGTCACAGGGGAGGTGACAATAAGAAATGATGGAATAACCAACGAAATGGTAGTACTCTGTGAGTTAAAGCGTGGATTGTCAGAAGTTTGAACATGGGAGGAAAGCTAGGAAATTGGAGAAGGGAAGTGCAAAATTCAATCTAGATATAGTGAGATTTAGTGAAGTGAAATGGAAAGAAGACTATAATTTCTGGTCAGATGAGTATAGGGTAATATCAACAACAGCAGACAAAAGTATAAGAGGACTAGGATTCAGCATCAATAGAAAGGTAGGGCAGAGAGTGAGTTACTGTAGACAGTTCAGCTGAAAAGTGGCAAGCCATTCTCTCACTTTAGCTGCTCTATTGGTCAGATTGATATTCATACTTTTGGTCATGATCTCCAAGATCTCCAATACAACTTTTGTTCACGGCTTATGACTTTTTTACATGAGGAAATTTTGTTTTATTCACGGGGATGTAGTGGAGGCGACGGGGAAGGGGGAGATGGACGGATTGTAGATTTTGTGTCCGGCGACCCGGTTGTGTGAGTGATTCGGGGAAGCAGCACTCTGTGAATTGTACCTGCAGGGAGACCTTGGGCTGTGCCACTCCACACTTCCCATTTAGAGTCTGAACAGGAGGGTGCTGGCTCACAAAACATTTCACCTTAACAAGAAGACAATCCGTCGCAAAGGTGGCCAAATGGCGGGAAATGGATGGTGGAAGCCATTTAACAGATACTGCTGTAATCTTAACTTATGTACAAATGGCGGAACGGTCATAAAACTACAGGCATTGTCACATTAGAAGGTGGGTCGATACGATCGGTGGCTGGTGTGAGTGTTTATTGGAAGATAGATCGATTGGATTGTGCAATGTGGAAGCGGATTTTTTGCTGCTAATTCGGCCCCTCTACGAAGCTTTGTGAAAATTGATTATGATTCCTTGCCTTCTTTGTCTTCTGGTTCTCCCCTGGTGGAGAACTTCACGTCTTTCCCAAGTGGCCGGAACTTCTGGTAAACAACTTGTGGTGGACTAAGAGCCTGTGGCAGTTTCCAACTGTACCGACAGTGGAGCTGCGTGTCATCTCAGACATACTGTGTGTCACATGGGTGAACTTACTCGTCCTGTGTCGGCCATCTGGTGTTTGACAGCTCCAGCAGTCGCCATCGTGCCTGTGAGCGAAATTGGTTTTGTCCAACCCAGCGAATGGGTTCACCTCACACTGAAATCTGCCAGGCTTTCCAAGCCCAGACAGGGATTTTTCTCACGTTCTAATAATCAGAACGCCAGTTTGCATAGTTTTCAAATTTTCGTCCGAACATTACAGCTGCCGCCATGTTCCGCTCATCGCCAACAGCGTGCCATTTTCTGCTGCAGCCTGGATTAAGGTGGATGGGTAAAGTATTGCTGTACCGGTGTAGAGTTGTTAAATGATGTTCACAGCTCCCTGTCTTCCGTGAACCATAGTTTGTGGTGTACCTGATTGTAGCTGTTTCCATTTGAGCAGAATTTGACCTCACAGTGGATTCATGTAAACTAAGTCCGATTGCGTTGTAGAAGGGATGAAACTTGTACAGTTTTCACCCCAATGAACGCTTTTCCAGCTAAGCAACGTTCCTTTCCTGATTTACTTGTGTCATGTTTTGTAAGATTTATCAGTTCGATCGTAGCTATAAACGGTTTAATAAAAACTTGTCATTATTTTTGTAAACTTAAATACGCCACTTTTCTCATTCACGTTTCGCCAGTCATGCATTGTTTTTCATTTCATTGCGATGATGCATGGAAACACCAGCAATTCAGAATAAAATCGTACTAAATTAGTTAATCTGATGATGAAAGTGAGTTCTGAAAGTGAGAGCAGAAAAAGGAATAAAAGGGCCATGAGTAAATCACTAATTTCATACACAAAAAATAAGGGTGTAGCTCACGATTTGAAGACTCTTGAGAAGATAATACTTTTCCATATGCAGAGAACATAACATTTAGCATGACTTTAACATGTATTTATGATAAAGCAAGTTACCACTTGCACAGTGATAAGGTTATTCTCAACAGATTAGACGGAAAAAACCACGCTGTCAACAATAGTTTAGGCGCACATGCCGACGACGCAAGCAAAAGATGAACACATTAGGTACACTGTGTGATCAAAGGTATCCGGACACCTGACTGAAAATGACTTACACGTTCGTGGCGCCCTCCATCGGTAATACTGGAATTCAGTATGGTGCTGGCCCAACCTTAGCCTTGATGACAGCTTCCACTCTCGCAGGCACACGTTCAGTCAGGTGCTGGAGGGATTCTTGGGGAATGGCAGCCCATTCTTCACGGAGTGCTGCACTGAGGAGAGGTTTCGATGCCGGTCGGTGAGGCCTGGTACGAATTCGGAGTTCCAAAACACCCCAAAGGTGTTATATATTATTCAGGTCAGGACTCTGTGCACGCCACTCTATTACAAGGATGTTATTGTCGTGTAACCACTCCGCCACAGGCCGTGCATTATGAACAGTTGCTCGATCGTGTTGAAAGATGCAATCGCCATCCCCGAATTGCCCTTCAACAGTGGGAAGCAAGAAGGTGCTTAAAATATCAATGTAGGCCTGTGCTGTGATAGTGCCACGCAAAACAACACGGGGTGCAAGCATCCTCCATGAAAAACATGACCACACCATAACACCACCGCCTCGGAATTTTTCTGTTAGCACCACACACTCTGGCAGATGACGTTCATCGGGCATTCACCATACTCACACCCAGCCATGTTGTGTACCGTGATTCGTCACTCCACACAACGTTTTTCCACAGTTCAGTCTTCCAATGTTTACTCTCATTATATCAAGCGAGGCGTCGTTTGGCATTTACCGGCGTGATGTGTGGCTTATGAACAGCTGCTTGACCATGAAATCCAAGTTTTCTCACCGCCCGCCTAACTGTCATAGTATTTGCAGTGGATCCTGATGCAGTTTGGAATTGCTGTGTGATGGTCTGGATAGATATCTACGTATTACACATCACGACCCTCTTCAACTGCTGGCGGTCTCTGTCAGTCAACAGACGAGGTCGGCCTGTACGCTTGTCTGCAGAACGTTTCCCTTCACGTTTCCACTTCACTATCACATCTGAAACAGTGGACCTAGGTATGTTTAGGATTGTGGAAATGTCGCGTATAGACGTATGACACAAGTGACACCCATCACCTGACCACGTTCGAAGTCCTTAAGTTGTGCGGAGCGCCTCATTCTACTCTCTCACGATGTCTAATGACTACTGAGGTCGCTGATGTGGAGTACCTGGCATTAGGTGGCAGCATAATGTATCTAATATGAAAAACGTATGTTTTTGGGATAGTCCGGGTACTTTTGATCACAAAGTGTATGTGAGCATACTGAAAGGGCAATTTAGTAAGTTAGGAAAGATGATAATGAAACAGTCATGGGGGATAGGAACGCAGTTGTGTGGAAAGTAATAGAAGAAAGAGGTATGTGAGAATATGGGCTTGGTAATGGGGCTGAATGAGGAGGAAGACTATTTGAGTTCTGCAGTAAATTTCAGCTGGTAATAATGAATACTCTGTTCAAGAACAACAGCATGAGGAGATATACTTGGTAAAGATCTGGAGACATTGTAAGATTCCAATTGGATTAGATGATGGTCAGAAAGAAACTCCGAAATCTGATACTGGATTGTAATGCGTGCTCATAAGCATTCATCACAATTTGTTAATGATGACAATTGGTCTGAGGCTTAATAGAGTCGTCCAGAAGAACAAATGTTGAAGGAAGTGGAACAGTCTTGTAGTGAAGAATGACTATGGTTCGCTGAAATTGCAATAAAGACAGTGCCGCTGAAGAAAAGTGGACAACTCTAAAAATAGCAATCACAGATGTCAGAGCGACAAACATAGGTACAAGGAAGGTAACTGCGAAGAAGTCTTGGATAGCAGGAGAAATACTTCAATTGATGACGAAAGAAGGAGCAACAGAAATGCTCAATGAAAGATAGGAATGCAGAGATGTGAATTAAATAGGAAGCATAGTGAAGACAAAGCCAACTTACTGCGGAGGAAATGTGAAGAGATCGAAAATGAAATGATCGTTGGATGAGCTGACTCAGCTTTTAAAAATATGGTTGAACTTAAAAGCAAGGGCGGCAACATTATGAGGCTAGTGGGAAACCCACTTTTAAAGCCAGATGAAAGAGCGTAAAGTGGAAGGAGTATAATGAAGGTCAATATGAGAGGTAGAATTTGTCTGAGGTCATGATATGGAAGAATAGGAGACACAGTATTAGAATTCAATACAACTATGGACGACTTAAGCTCAAATAAAGCTGAAGAGATAGATAACATGCTGCCGAGATTTCTAAAAACACTGGTGAAAGCAGCAGCCGAACGACTATCCAGGTTGGTGTGTAGAATTCGTGGGTCAGTAGAAATACCAACACATTTTCGGTAAAATATCAATCACACAATTTCTAAGACAGCAAATGAATGTAAGTGTGAGAACGATCCCACAATCAGCTTAACAGCTCATCTATTCAAATTTGTAAAAATAATAATATTCAAAAAATCTGAAAATAAAATTGACGATGTGTTAGATGACAATCAGTGTGGCCTTAGGAAAGATAAAGACACCAGAGAGGTGGCCCTGATGTTGCTCTTGATAACGGAAAAAGACTCAAGAAAAATCTAGAATCATTTTGTCGACCTTAAAAAATCGTTCGACAGTGCAAAGTGGTACAAGTTCTTCGAAACACAAAGGAAAAATAGGGGGAAGTTGTAGGGAACGTCATGTAATATGAGGCCACTGTTGGGCCTAGGGTGTTCTACTGAAAGAAGAAGTCTGCCTAGTGAAAATAGGATTGTCATTGTGATAGTGTGTGTGCTGTGGAATGTATATATTTTTGGCTTCATTGGTTCCGTTGTGAATTATTACTCTCATTTGTCTGTTTTGTATTAAAGATGGTATCCGCTTTTAGTGGGTATTTTTGTAATTTGTATTTGGGGTGAGAACTGTTATTGGGTGCCTCTTATGGTTTGACTGTGTGTTGTTAGTTATGTATCCCAATTAATGTCCTGGTGTGCAGCGTGAATGAAGTTAGGGGATTGATTTATTGACATTTTTAGTGTTGTATTAGGGACTAGCGTGTTGTTAAACTGTAAACTAATTCGTGCCCTTTATTGTAATGTTCATTGATTCTGTTGGGATAAGTTATTCAAATATATTTTATCTATTTTAATGCATAAGTCATATTGAGTGTTTCTCAGCGTGTAGTTCTTTGGTTTTTGCTTATTCTGTATGCGCTCTGGATTGTTAAACCTATTAGTAAACTGAACTGTATTTGTTTAAGAAGTTAAGCCAACACAGCCCTCAGAGACTTACAATTCCAATTAGATCCTTACGTCACGATCAACAAGATGGTGTAAGACGGCGTTAAAATTTTAATACTTAACATTGCACTAGTTGTAACTAAAATACCGAATGTCTCTGTAATATACGAGTACAGACCCACATGCAAAATACACGAATATCTTAGGAATAACGTCGCTATAGTGAGAACTACGGAGAAAGTAACATAGAAACCCCATATCAGTAACTACTGGTTGATCCTACGATAGAATGTGCAGATATGAAAGAGACGCCGCTGATCTCGCCGGTTATTTCAACTGCGGAAAAGTAAGTGAAAGGATTAATGGGAGATGGGACAAGCGGTATTCGACCATGTGAGGTTAGGGTTAGTGACAACTCACAATAGTCGAACTGTTTGTAAGGAAACTAGTGATATTCATGTACTCTGATGTACCAACACAGATTTTATTTTATTTACTTATTTACTTATTGTAGTCAGTTGGAGCCGGTATGTTGTTCGGTCGTGTACTAAAGCCACAGAGAAGTAAGTGTCACAGCCATAAATACACTGTACTCTCACTCGGCAGGGGTGGAGGTCAAATCTCACGTTTCCCTTCCTTTATCACTTGAGGAGTAAGCCGGTAGGTTCTCTTGGAAGGGATGTTTCCGATGTGCCTCATTACCCTTGTGCTATTCGAGCTTGCGTTACGTCCCTAACGACCTTTCTGTCTACGGGGCGCTAAACCCTAAACTTGTTTTCTTCGAAGCCACGACTCAGTCCGTCGTTCGCTGATGAGAACAAAAATTTGGACTTTCTAGAGTATTCACGGGACCGCAGAATAATGTGGGGAAAACTGTAAAAATCAGAACGGATTCTGACTTGAAAGTTTAAATTCTATAATAAAACTGACAATTCAGAATATTAATTGCCCAATTCAAAGAATACTTGTTCTTCGATATTAACAACTATCTCCATACCTATTCTTTTTACAAACTTGTTCGTCCATTTTTTTACTCAATAGTTCACAAGAATTCACTTTTATTTTGTAGAGCTATGATGACCCTGTTACGATGTCCCTTAAGAATATCTTTGGAGCAAATCACCAACTCACTGCTGAGAAGCATTCTGATAGGCTGTGCTTTACCAACATCGATACAGAATTGCAGAAAGAGAAAAGTGGTGCATCGATTACGGCACTCGTCTTGCATAACGAAGAATGAGCTTATAACAATATTCGTTTACGGTTAATTTGAATTTTTATATTTTTTTGCTGTAAAATTTTCGCATATTGATACTACATTCTCTGTAAATGTAAAGTAAATTGTACTATATTGGAGATTGAAGTTCTTTGCGTTGTATGTGAGTAATGTAAGTAAAATACTATGCAAATTGTTTATTATGTTAAATAATTCTCTGATGACCTTTCGTATTTAAAAATGTTTGTATGTATAAATTGTTCTTGTTGACGTAAACTTGATAATTTTAGAAATGGTCATGCATAACAACGATATAAGAAATAGGTGTAATAAAAAAGCCAGTGTGCTTGGAAGTGGAAAAGGTGGCAATGGCGAATTGGCACGCTACGTAGAACAAGCGCGGGAAGTGAGTCACACGGTCTGTAGGCAGCAGTGATTGAGGCTACGCCTTTGTGGAGTAGGAGAAGCTTTGCCTGCAAATTCGCACAAAATGCCTCGGGTGGAGACTGCAAGTGGCTTGCGGCATTGCTGCGAGTTGTTGGGCTACTGTATGAAGAACTTAACGACCCCAAGGAGCGAAATTAAGTACATACAGCGAGAGACTTGCAGGCTGTACTGTGGGTAGGGTGGCTGCCATAACTGTTCGCCACAGCCAGGCCTACAGCTACCATATTAGATATTTTTATAGTAAATTTACATATGTACACCGTGAACCATTAACTTAAACCATTAATAACCATTCTTGAACTATAAAGAAAGTGGTTCACCCTGTTATTTCATCCTAATCATACACCTACATAGGGTTCCTTCTTGGTGTCTGATCAATCGGATTATCCTATTTTACAAACTTATGAAGTGCCAAGTTAATATAAGGAGGCGCCATTTAAATTGTTTTTGTGTTTTATTAACAATTGGAAAGTGCTATAGCAAAAGTATGCTTACATAAAATTCAATCAGAGTGTAGCCAATTTAACAGAATCTGGTAAATGACTATACAAAGTTAGTTCAAAGAATAATAGCTTTTGGAAGTAAATTCCAGTAATAAAGAGGTTTTCTTCAAGTGAAATGATCAGCATTAAAAAGTGTGCTTTAGTATCTAAGTATTTTAGTAATTAAGTTGTTTATTATAGAAAATAATTTCATATAGATCTACCCAGGCAATTTCTTTTAGTTTCCTTGTAGTTATCTACTGGCCTCTTTCTCTTTTAAAAAAGTAATGTATAAGGGTATAGTAGTCAAAAAGAAATTCCAGTGTCTGCACCAATATTGTTTACGTGGTGTAATATTAATTTGAAGAACCAGATTAAACAGTAGGAAGAAAGTAGTCAAAAACTCATAGTTCTGCTTTTCCAATACTTCACTGTTTCATTGCCTGGATAGACTGGCGACCATTAGTACATGTTTTAAGCCACTAAATGAACTTGAAACTCAGTTGTCCTAGTTTCAGTATAATATTATTCATACTGCGTTTCTATTTTAACCGCTGGGTAAAATCTTAGGAAAAGAATTGAATAATCTGATTTACTTATCCATTAGACACAACACACGGTCAAATCCTTTGAAAAGGGTAACTCTGGGAAACTGGAAATTTGTGGTAAGGTCTTATGGGACCAAACTGCTCATGTCATCGTTCCCTAAGCTTACGCACTACTTAATCTAACTTAAGCTAACTTGAGCTAAGGACAACACACACCACGCGTGCATGTCCGAGGGAGTACTCGAACCTCCGACGGGGATAGCCGCACGGCCCGTGACAAGGCCCCGCAGATCGCGCGGCTACCCCGCGCGGCGAGGGGTAACTTTATTGATTAGCTTTTCCTATTAACAGGACTATCCTCCCATAGTGTACTTTATTTGGAAACTAAACTACATTTTAGTAAGAGGGCTATATGTACTGTGTGTTCTGCTGGGGTATATTACACGTGACAACATTTAGAAAGGTTTTTCTGTTATTTACGTAAAATCATACTGAATTACAATAGTAGATATAGGGTAATAAGCTGAAAATATCTTTCTGGAAATCCTGATTTGGACTGTCCGAGATCCCCTTAAATTGCCTGAGTGATTCCGTGCTGGTTCCCTAACATGGCTAAGGTCGATTAAGTCTCCTTATCCATGCCTTTCGCGGCTACCTAAGCAACTAAAATGCCACAAGCACGTTTGGGTTCAAAGTATTGTCGGTAGTCTACCAAGACGCTCCCCCGAATTACTTCTTCAATACGTATTGTAAAGTAAAGTCAACCGCCGCGTTTGTCTGTATGAGAAAGTCAAACTAAGGAACTACTGTAGGGCCTTTGACACTGTTTTCACTAACAGATAGACTCACGAGGAAGGTGTGTCTATACATGGTAATTCAGCTGCTCCTGCTGCTACGTTTCGTGCATCCTTTAAAACCTTCAAACATCTTGTGCAAGATATTCATATTCTCTAACTTTTTACGCACAAACTATTAACCCTATAGAAAAAATGAAAGGAACATTTTTGTAGCAAATTTGTAGTTACATCTTGTACTGGGGCACGTTCTCGCTGGTCACGGTTTTCTAGTTATTCGAGAGAAACGGGTTCAAATATCACTTTTGTACGTTTTTCCCGAGTAATTCGAGAACCATGGCCTCTATCGAAAACGCATCCCAATTCAAAATTTAGCTACATTAAAATAAATAGGTCCTGTTCCATTTTTACCGTAAGAGTTATAGCATGAGCATAGTAAACAACAGAACGTGACAGTCTTGCATGTGGCATTTGAAGGTGTTGTTGGGTGCATAAAACCCAACTGCGGGGACAGCTGGATCACCCTGTTTTAGAGATGGAAAAAACCGATCCGTTAAAATCGATTCCGCTATTTTACTTCTGAGTAATCATTCGGTATTTCTTTGGTCTCATTTACAACATGTGTTTTTTATCTTTACTAATAACCATGTAAAAACAGAAATATCAATTAGCCATAACAGTAGAGATAAAATTTTAGGTTTTTCAATAAACCTTTTCTAAAGAAATAAGTAATTTTTATTCGTAAAATTTCCATTACTCTGAAATACTGCGTTATTACAGAAAATGAGAAGAGCGATCAGTGATATTTTAATAACAATGCTGGCAGAAAAGAGAAATAAACACTTGGCAGAGGAACTGGTACAACATAGCTGAGACAGTAATGTATTCACGACAATGATAGAAGCTGAAGAATTTAATAATATCAGCTCTACGAGTGTATTCGTTACCATGTTGCGCGGCCTATTGGATGGCACGCATGTACATGCTGTGTGGGAGACCTACCCCACCTGGTCAGTATAATAACTTCTCGCTGCCGTCATCTGACAATAGTTGTATTGCAGAATGGCCCCACTTTACCCTGGAAGTATTTCACAAAGTACGCTGCCAATGAAGTACGCTCCTCCAATCGCTTTTAAAAGATTAGGAAGGAGAAGAGTCACAACAAACTTGCCACATCATATAAGGAGAAAACTTAAAACTGAACAGTTCATTCATAGTTTACAATAAAAACAGAAAGTAGCTGATCTATTATCTGTGTCTACATAATATGTCTTCATCTGCTCCTAGCCTTTGAAAACAGACAAATTTTCAGAGTTCTTCGACTTCAGTTTTCAGCCTTTTGCACTGACTATGTGTAATGCCCAAATAGTGATGCGATTTCCAATTACAATATGATTTTTGAGCAGAGTTTCTAAAAATTACACTCAATATAAGAATAGTGGCAGTATTTTATAGTATTCAACCACTTATCACGTTTCGACAAAAGCAGCGATTGGTGGACGAACTAAGTTATCTTTTATTTGTCTTTTTAGTTTAACATTTTGATCCTGTGGGTCTTGAATCTAAGAGTGTCAAATTTTTTCAGTCGTTGTTCTATTTCTACATTTGTTGCAGTAAATATAGAAATAAAAAATCCAGAAGATTAAACTGGAGTTGAAAAATACCGATATAACCGTAAACTTGTTGTTTCAGCAATTACCGCCATCCCTACCCTGTACATGGCGTGCAGTATGAATACCACAATGAGACCATGGAATCGTTCCATTCAAAAGTAATCGTAACACCCGATAAGACATTTCTTTCCACTGGAAGACGAGACGATCAATCCCTGTTTCGTAGATTGCGGTCCGCTGCTGATGGAATCACAACCGCACCAAATCTTGCACTCCCGTCTGATACCGATGTCCACGCACGTCTTTTTTCTGGTTGTCGAAGACGATTAACTTACACGCGAAAGATCCCGACTGTATGGAGGAACGTTATTGTACAGTGGGATGATTCTATGCAACAGCATTCCGGCAGCCCGAGGGGAAACGGCAAAGCCAGCAGTGGAAACATTCAATACCTTTCCCGCCAAAGACATCCAAACCTGTTCACACAAGTTGCAGTAAGGTCATAATGACCTTCTTCGACTGCGGAGGCCATCTTTTCCTCGAGAATGGAACCCCAATCAATGTGCAGCGCTAAAGACATTTTGCGGTAACTGCGTCGCACCATTAAGTCAAAACACCCAAGAATGCAACTGCACGGAAGCATCCTGTTGCACAACAACGCCCGCCCCCCACTCTTCGACTCGCATGGAGGCTGCGCTTCAGCAATACGGTTTTTTGCGCTCTACAGCTCCCTCTAGTACCATGGAAGTCACTCCCTCCTTAGCAGATGTCCTATCATCCTGTCCCTTCTCCTTATCCGTGTTTTCCACATATTCCTTTCCTCTCCGATTCTGCGTAGAACCTCCTCATTCCTTATCTTATCAGTCCACCTAATTTTCAACATTCGTCTATAGCACCACATCTCAAATGCTTCGATTCTCTTCTGTTCCGATTTTCCCACAGTCCATGTTTCACTGCCATACAATGCTGTACTCCAGACGTCCTCAGAAATGTCTTCCTCAAATTAAGGCCGGTATTTGATATTAGTAGACTTCTCTTGGCCAGAAATGCCTTTTTTGCCATAGCGAGTCTGCTTTTGATGTCCTCCTTGCTCCGACCGTCATTTGTTATTTTACTGCCTAGGTAGCAGAATTCCTTAACTTCATTGACTTCGTGACCATCAATCCTGATGTTAAGTTTCTCGCTGTTCTCATTTCTACTACTTCTCATTACCTTCGTCTTTCTCCGATTTACTCTCAAACCATACTGTGTACTCATTAGACTGTTCGTTCCGTTCAGCAGATCATTTAATTCTTCTTCACTTTCACTCAGGATAGCAATGTCATCAGCGAATCGTATCAGCGATATCCTTTCACCTTGTATTTTAATTCCACTCCTGAACCTTTCTTTTATTTCCATCATTGCTCCCTCGATGTACAGATTGAAGAGTAGGGGCGAAAGGCTACAGCCTTGTCGTACACCCTTCTTAATACGAGCACTTCGTTGTTGATCGTCCACTCTTATTATTCCCTCTTGGTTGTTGTACATATTGTATATGACCCGCCTCTCCCTATAGCTTACCTCTACTTTTTTCAGAATCTCGAACAGCTTGCACCATTTTATATTGTCGAACGCTTTTTCCAGGTCGACAAATCCTATGAAAGTGTCTTGATTTTTCTTTAGCCTTGCTTCCATTATTAGCCGTAACGTCAGAATTGCCTCTCTCGTCCCTGTACTTTTCCTAAAGCCAAACTGATCGTCACCTAGCGCATTCTCAATTTTCTTTTCCATTCTTCTGTATATTATTCTTGTAAGCAGCTTCGATGCATGAGCTGTTAACCTCATTGTGCGATAATTCTCGCACTTGTCAGCTCTTGCCGTCTTCGGAATTGTGTGGATGATGCTTTCCCGAAAGTCAGATAGTATGTCGCCAGACTCATATATTGTACACACCAACGTGAATAGTCATTTTGTTGCCACTTCCCACAATGATTTTAGAAATTCTGATGGAATGTTATCTATCCCTTCTGCCTTATTTGACCGTAAGTCCTCCAAAGCTCTTTTAAATTCCGATTCTAATACTGGATCCCCTATCTCTTCTAAATCGACTCCTGTTTCTTCTTCTATCACATCAGACAAATCTTCACCCTCATAGAGGCTTTCAATGTATTCTTTGCACCTATCTGCTCTCTCCTCTGCATTTAACAGTGGAATTCCCGTTGCACTCTTAATGTTACCACCGTTACTTTTAATGTCACCAAAGGTTGTTTTGACATGTTTGTACTTCCTCCTTTCATCAATCAACTGAAGTATTTCTTCTGTTACCCATGGTTTCTTCGCAGCTACCTTCTTTGTACCTATTTTTTCCTTCCCAACTTCTGTGATGGCCCTTTTTAGAGATGTCCATTCCTCTTCAACTGTACTGTCTACTGCGCTATTCCTTATTGCTGTATCTATAGCGTTATAGAACTTCAAACGTATCCCGTCATTCCTTAGTACTTCCGTATCCCACTTCTTTGCGTATTGATTCTTCCTGACTAATGTCTTGTACTTCAGCCTACTCTTCATCACTACTATATTATGATCTGAGTCTATATCTGCTACTGGGTACGCCTTACAATCCAGCATCTGATTTCGGAATCTCTGTCTGAACATGATGTAATCTAATTGAAATCTTCCCATATCTCCCTCCCTTTTCCAAGTATACCTCCTCCTCTTGTGATTCTTGAACAGGGTATTCGCTATTACTAGCTGAAACTTGTTAAAGAACTCAATTAGTCTTTCTCCTCTTTCATTACTTGTCCCAAGCCCATATTCTCCTGTAACCTTTTCTTCTACTCCTTCCCCTACAACTGCATTCCAGTCGCCCATGACTATTAGATTTTTGTCCCCCTTTACATACTGCATTACCCTTTCAATATCCTCATACACTTTCTCTATCTGTTCATCTTCAGCTTGCGACGTCGGCATGTATACCCGAACTATCGTTGTCGGTGTTGGTCTGCTGTCGATTCTGATTAGAACAACCCTGTCACTGAACTGTTCACAGTAACACATCCTCTGCCCTACCTTCCTATTCATAACGAATCCTACACCTGTTATACCATTTTCTGCTGCTGTTGATATTACCCGATACTCATCCAATCAGAAATCCTTGTCTTCCTTCCACTTCACTTCACTGACCGCTACTATATCTAGTTTGAGCCTTTGCATTTCCCTTATCAGATTTTCTAGTTTCCCTACCACGTTCAAGCTTGTGACATTCCACGCCCCGACTCGTAGAACGTTATCGTTTCGTTGATTATTCAATCTTTTTCTAATGGTAACCTCCCCCTTGGCAGTCCCCTCCCAGAGATCCGAATGGGGGACTATTCCGGAATCTTTTGCCAATGGAGAGATCATCATGACGCTTCTTCAATTACAGGCCACATGTCCTGTGGATACACGTTACGTGTCTTTAATGCAGTGGTTTCCATTGCCCTCTGCATCCTCATGTCGTTGATCATTGCTGATTCTTCCGCCTTTAGGGGCAATTTCCCACCCCTAGGACAAGAGAGTGCCCTGAACCTCAATCCGATCCTCCGCCCTCCTTGACATGGCCGTTGGCAGAATGAGGTGCAATAGTGGATCTGTTAACGATTGACGACGTTCTAAGAAATATGAAGTGATCGTCCCTGCCTCCAGTGGGATAAATATCTTTTTAGTGCGCGGTGATTACTTTTGAATGGAATCATTCCCTGCTCCCATTGTGACGGGTCTCTGGTTTTCATTTGACTGTCCATTGTAATTCTTTACAACTACGTTACCCAAATCGTCCACTCGCGCAATGCTGAGTCGGGTCGCTAATAAAAGCTAAATTCAATAAGCTCTTTCCTGTTACACGTGCAAATCATTTATCGACAGACTCTAATTTTGCGTACTGCCACAATTCGATCTATTTAATGAATATATGTTCCACAAAGTTGCTCATTTAAAACTCTAAAGCCGAGTTGGGTGCCAGGTCTTGATGACAATCAGTTTTGTTTTACGGTGGGATCGCCATTAATCAATAAATTCAATAAACAAAACTAATGGACAGAGCTCTTTTCTCTGTCGTAACGTCAGTATGTTTTTACGGTATAACATTAAACGATGGATCTACATCAGCTGTACGTTTAAATTAACCATAGTAACACTATAACAGGGTTCGGTACCGATACCATTAAGCTATACTTCTGCTTTTGGCTTCTTATAGACCACCCTTCAAGTTATACTACCATGTTCTGGCTGTATACTTCGTTGAAGTATACAGCAACCATGGGTTCCAAATTTTTCACGTTTTGAAATCAAGAACTTCAAATTCACTTGCCAGCCCTTCAGCTGCTGGTGAATCGTTTCCGACCTTATTTACTGTTCAGTGCCTTTGTTAGAAGTAGGAGAGAGTTGTTGGGTAGTTGGAGGACTGCCTTGATGTGGTGTTCTCAGTTATTTCGTACAGTGGACATCTGCAAGCGAAGAGCAGGGGTACAGGTGAATCACTGATATCACAAGATTTTACTTGCTTCTCGAATGTTCTTGTGAGCGAACGTTCTACTCGGAAGAGTTTTCCTTTGGAAACTGAAAGCTCCATGTTAGATAATACCACCTAGAATCTATGGCTTTTTCTGTGTAGCTTCCTTGATAGATTAAGAGGGAGAGCACGAGACAAGAAAGACTTGAGTTTTGCCTAGCTGTAGTTTTGCCTAGTTGTTGTTTCGTGCACATATATTTTTACCGGTGAATATTTTACTTTGCTGTGGAATGCTCTGTGCATCTTGATGAACTTTCGATCACCCAAGGCCGGCCGGTGTGGCCGAGGGTTTCTAGGCCCTACAGTCTGGAATCCTGCCTCGGGCATGGATGTGTGTGATGTCCTTAGGTTATTTAGGTTTAAGTAGTTCTAAGTTCTAGGGGACTGATGACCATAGCAGTTAAGTCCCATAGTGCTCAGAGCCATTTGAACCATTTTGAGCCATTTCGATCACGCAGATATATTTCTTCCTTAACGAAAATTTTATTCTACTGGTGAAGTTTCGTGCACTCAGATACATTTCTTCGTAGATAATGTTACCCTGCGGTGAAATCAATGTCTATCGAAAGCTAAAATAGTGGACCGCATTCAGATTAAACCCTGGACCGTAGAAAATATGGACAACACTCTTCTCAGCCGAGTGAGACAAGGATTGAGGCTCAAGTCTGAAAATAACGAACTTTCGTTACACCTTATATTTCACTGTTCTAATCTGAAAATAGCTCAGAGGCTGTGCTTTGTTGCGTTCCCCGGGGACTTACAGTTCTGGTGTAAGAAGAGTTACTTGCCACACTCAAGGGTCCAGGTGCGGCGTACAACTTTAATTCGTCGGCAGATCTTAATATAATAGAGTCTCTAACTATCTATATACGACTAAAACATCTCGTGTCATATCATACCCCTTAAAAGTAATCCAGGAACGTCCCAAGTAGGTCTCTGTAGACTTTAGAACTGGTAGATTAGGTCTTTGAGACAGACTTTCAAATTTGGCTGTGTATGTAATTTCGGAAGGCATACCTGTCCACGGGGGGAGGAGGGGGGCGTTGGAGGAACTGTCTGGTAACGTGATAGAAACGTGAATGGGATTCGATCTGGCAGACATATGAGATCTAGTATTAGAGTGAAGGAAAACTGAGCTTTGGAAATCTTGCGATAACGTAAGGTAGAAGGCGTTGATAATACTGCTGCGGAATTTTTACAATAATTGGGGATGTAACAATTAAGCAAATATTAAAGTTGGTGTGTAGAACCAATGAAACTGGAGACGCACCATGAGAGTTTCAGAAAAATATTATACACACAAACATTAAGACAGCAGAAGCAGATATGTATGAGAACTTCACAGTTCAAGAATCCAAACTGATCTCGCAAGAGCAGAAATCAAAAAGGACACTAGAGAGGCAGTTATAACGTACTGCTTGATGATGGAAGCAACGACTAAGTAAACATCAAGACCCTTTTATAGCACTTGTCGACTTAGAAACACATGTGGCAGTATAATATTGGGTAAGACATTCGAAACTCCCAGAAAAATGGGTGTAAACTATACGGAAAGACGTCTAATGAACAACATGTACAACATTCACGAGAAAGAACAATAGAAATGAAAGACCAAGAATAAAGCGCTCGGATTAAATGTGGTGCACGACTGGGACGCAGTTTTTCTCCTCTACAACCTAAACTGTTCATCGAAGAAGCAACGTCGAAAATAAAAGAAAGATACAGGAGTAGTAATAAAATTCAGTATTAGAGGACTTCAGTGATAAGTTTCACTAATACCCCTGTTATGCTCAGTGAAAGTGAGAAAGAACTACATGACCTGCTGATCAGAGTAGTCTGATCAGACAGAATATCAGTGTTGAGTAAACCGAAAAAAGAAGAAAGCAACGAGGATCATTAAAAGTGACAGTCATAAACTTAATATCATAACTGGTGACCATGAAGTAGACGAAGTGAAGGAATTTCGCGACTTTGGAAGCAAAATCACACAATGCGAACAATGCAAGAAAGGCAGAAAAGTAGACTAGCAAGGCTAAAGAGGGCACTGCTGGCCACATGAAGTCTCCTAGTATCAAACATTGTGTTCAGTTTGAGGAATAAATTATGGAGAATATACTCTTGGAGCAAAGCGTTGCATGGAAATGTCGACTGTAGGAAAAAATTAACATTAATTTTTTTCCCAAGATTGATACGAAATCCCAGAACGAGTCTTTTGATACTTCCCAGAACACGGAAGAACTTTAGGAAAAAGAAAATATCAAAACCGCGAAAACCACAGATGCCTAACAGCTTACACAAACATGTTATTCATTACAGTGAAAACCTGAAGCTAAGAATTCCTGAACAGGATTAAAGGAGGTGTTTCTATTTATATCTGAAAGATATTATGCCACTAAAGTTTTTCAACTTCATGGCATGAAATTTGTCGAGGAAGAAGGAGGAACACTGCACAACATAATTGAAGGGTCACTTTTTTTGAAATTCCATATTTGTCGCCCAGTGTAAGGCAGAAGTCTGAAACTCGTGTCGAAGGTGCTTAAAACCTTCCTCTGTAACTGCACAAAAGTGCGAGGTCCTGCTACGTCATCCTCAGACTCGGTGATTTTTGAAGGAGCAAGGCCTCAAGACAAGCAGGAAAAAGGCCAGAGCTCGTAACCTCATTTCAGCTTTAAGGTAGGTTAAAGTGTTTCATTGGCAGTAAATTTCACCACAATTCTTCCCAACGCCACTGTGGACGGGTAACATGATGGAAAAGTCGTCACTCTCCCTGTTCCCACATTTCATTCTTTTCTTCGACGCCTTTGCAATGTAAGTCGTACAAAGTGGAAATCACCGCCGCTTAGGGGAAACACTAAAAGGGAGCAGGAGGTGTCATAAAGGGCGTCAGTGAAAATACCTCTTCCTGTGGGGCATTGAGTCCCACACATTTCGCTGTTGAAAAGCGATGAGCAACCGGATGATGTTCCTGACAAAGTATGACACTGCTGATAATCCCCGGACTATTCAGTCCCCCATTTCAAGTGATCTGAAAGCTTTGGAATGTAGTATGACAGTAATTTTTGCCTAGTTTGCAGGTTAGAAGCGCTAGGGACCCGTCGAAACAATTTAACGAAATTTGGACGTGATCCGAAGGACCAAATTGTGCTTATACTTTGTTTTCCTGTGGCATGACCATGGAAGGGGTGCTACACTGACTCGTGTGTACATAAATGGCAACACCACTGGTCCCACTTGTGAACCATTGTTCAGCACTTCGAAAATGTGCCTACAGAGAGACGTCCATATTCTTCAGCTGAGTGACGGTCCGCTGCCTCTCTAGCGCGTGAGGGCAGCCAACGCCTTTGACACCCTTTGGATTCCAAATGCTGGAAAACAGGTGCTAGAGCAGCAGCGGAACGCCACGCAGCAGGATGGGTGGCGAAGTCTCTGTAAAGATACATTTTTAAAGTGTGTGGGTGGCCCTGCGGTGACGAAGCTGAAGAGCTGAAGAAGCATAAACACAGTGTGCTGCTGTGGACAACGTTTGAATTTTGTTGAATTTTTTGAACGGTCCCTGGAGCTTCCATCCTGTTTACCAGGGCAAAAGCTGCGGTTCCGATGCACAAAAGGAGGGGTGCTTTCATTGACGCGCTTTATGCCACCTCCTGAGGCACTTCTGTGTCGATTTCGAGCGGCAATCTATCCGACGAGGTTTTTTCGACAACCCATAAGAAAACCGCGTGGTTTCAACACTGGGTTTCGCGGTTCTGACCTCCATCATTGAGGCGTTATGAGGAGGATGTGAAATATGTGTAAGAGGAGGTGTTAAATCCTGGTTAAATTCGGTTCCAGTGTGACATATGTATCGACACCTTGCTATCTGAAGCGTCGTCGAGTCTAATGATGACGTCCCTGGACGCCACGGTTTTGCATTGTTACGGAGGAAGGTTGTAAGCACGTATGAGACAAACTTCGAAGTTCCGTGTCGCAGTGTAATTTTCAAGAATAATCATTATTACCACAAGTGTTCACGTACTGAAGGATGCTGAATCGTCTCGACGTGCCACTAGTGTCAACGGTCGTCAAGAACGTCGTTCTCTTGCTCGTCTTCATTTTTATCTTCATCGGTCTTTCGGATAGTTTGATACTGCTCGGAACGTCATCTTTTCCTGTGGCAACCTAATCGCATCCGAGCAGCACATGGACTAAACGTGTTCAGTTATTTGTTGCAGTATCGATGTTCTCCTACAATTTATGTGCTTAATCACAGACATTATTATTAACCATTATTACTGTTTCCAGAATGAGATTTTCACTCTGCAGCGGAGTGTGCGCTGATATGAAACTTCCTGGCAGATTAAAACTGTGTGCCCGACCGAGACTCGAACTCGGGACCTTTGCCTTTCGCGGGCAAGTGCTCTACCAACTGAGCTACCGAAGCACGACTCACGCCCGGTACGCACAGCTTTACTTCTGCCAGTACCTCGTCTCCTACCTTCCAAACTTTACAGAAGCTCTCCTGCGAACCTTGCAGAACTAGCACTCCTGAAAGAAAGGATATTGCGGAGACATGGCTTAGCCACAGCCTGGGGGATGCTTCCAGAATGAGATTTTCACTCTGCAGCGGAGTGTGCGCTGATATGAAACTTCCTGGCAGATTAAAACTGTGTGCCCGACCGAGACTCGAACTCGGGACCTTTGCCTTTCGCGGGCAAGTGCTCTACCAACTGAGCTACCGAAGCACGACTCACGCCCGGTACGCACAGCTTTACTTCTGCCAGTACCTCGTCTCCTACCTTCCAAACTTTACAGAAGCTCTCCTGCGAACCTTGCAGAACTAGCACTCCTGAAAGAAAGGATATTGCGGAGACATGGCTTAGCCACAGCCTGGGGGATGCTTCCAGAATGAGATTTTCACTCTGCAGCGGAGTGTGCGCTGATATGAAACTTCCTGGCAGATTAAAACTGTGTGCCCGACCGAGACTCGAACTCGGGACCTTTGCCTTTCGCGGGCAAGTGCTCTACCAACTGAGCTACCGAAGCACGACTCACGCCCGGTACGCACAGCTTTACTTCTGCCAGTACCTCGTCTCCTACCTTCCAAACTTTACAGAAGCTCTCCTGCGAACCTTGCAGAACTAGCACTCCTGAAAGAAAGGATATTGCGGAGACATGGCTTAGCCACAGCCTGGGGGATGCTTCCAGAATGAGATTTTCACTCTGCAGCGGAGTGTGCGCTGATATGAAACTTCCTGGCAGATTAAAACTGTGTGCCCGACCGAGACTCGAACTCGGGACCTTTGCCTTTCGCGGGCAAGTGCTCTACCAACTGAGCTACCGAAGCACGACTCACGCCCGGTACGCACAGCTTTACTTCTGCCAGTACCTCGTCTCCTACCTTCCAAACTTTACAGAAGCTCTCCTGCGAACCTTGCAGAACTAGCACTCCTGAAAGAAAGGATATTGCGGAGACATGGCTTAGCCACAGCCTGGGGGATGCTTCCAGAATGAGATTTTCACTCTGCAGCGGAGTGTGCGCTGATATGAAACTTCCTGGCAGATTAAAACTGTGTGCCCGACCGAGACTCGAACTCGGGACCTTTGCCTTTCGCGGGCAAGTGCTCTACCAACTGAGCTACCGAAGCACGACTCACGCCCGGTACGCACAGCTTTACTTCTGCCAGTACCTCGTCTCCTACCTTCCAAACTTTACAGAAGCTCTCCTGCGAACCTTGCAGAACTAGCACTCCTGAAAGAAAGGATATTGCGGAGACATGGCTTAGCCACAGCCTGGGGGATGCTTCCAGAATGAGATTTTCACTCTGCAGCGGAGTGTGCGCTGATATGAAACTTCCTGGCAGATTAAAACTGTGTGCCCGACCGAGACTCGAACTCGGGACCTTTGCCTTTCGCGGGCAAGTGCTCTACCAACTGAGCTACCGAAGCACGACTCACGCCCGGTACGCACAGCTTTACTTCTGCCAGTACCTCGTCTCCTACCTTCCAAACTTTACAGAAGCTCTCCTGCGAACCTTGCAGAACTAGCACTCCTGAAAGAAAGGATATTGCGGAGACATGGCTTAGCCACAGCCTGGGGGATGCTTCCAGAATGAGATTTTCACTCTGCAGCGGAGTGTGCGCTGATATGAAACTTCCTGGCAGATTAAAACTGTGTGCCCGACCGAGACTCGAACTCGGGACCTTTGCCTTTCGCGGGCAAGTGCTCTACCAACTGAGCTACCGAAGCACGACTCACGCCCGGTACGCACAGCTTTACTTCTGCCAGTACCTCGTCTCCTACCTTCCAAACTTTACAGAAGCTCTCCTGCGAACCTTGCAGAACTAGCACTCCTGAAAGAAAGGATATTGCGGAGACATGGCTTAGCCACAGCCTGGGGGATGCTTCCAGAATGAGATTTTCACTCTGCAGCGGAGTGTGCGCTGATATGAAACTTCCTGGCAGATTAAAACTGTGTGCCCGACCGAGACTCGAACTCGGGACCTTTGCCTTTCGCGGGCAAGTGCTCTACCAACTGAGCTACCGAAGCACGACTCACGCCCGGTACGCACAGCTTTACTTCTGCCAGTACCTCGTCTCCTACCTTCCAAACTTTACAGAAGCTCTCCTGCGAACCTTGCAGAACTAGCACTCCTGAAAGAAAGGATATTGCGGAGACATGGCTTAGCCACAGCCTGGGGGATGCTTCCAGAATGAGATTTTCACTCTGCAGCGGAGTGTGCGCTGATATGAAACTTCCTGGCAGATTAAAACTGTGTGCCCGACCGAGACTCGAACTCGGGACCTTTGCCTTTCACGGGCAAGTGCTCTACCAACTGAGCTACCGAAGCACGACTCACGCCCGGTACGCACAGCTTTACTTCTGCCAGTACCTCGTCTCCTACCTTCCAAACTTTACAGAAGCTCTCCTGCGAACCTTGCAGAACTAGCACTCCTGAAAGAAAGGATATTGCGGAGACATGGCTTAGCCACAGCCTGGGGGATGCTTCCAGAATGAGATTTTCACTCTGCAGCGGAGTGTGCGCTGATATGAAACTTCCTGGCAGATTAAAACTGTGTGCCCGACCGAGACTCGAACTCGGGACCTTTGCCTTTCGCGGGCAAGTGCTCTACCAACTGAGCTACCGAAGCACGACTCACGCCCGGTACGCACAGCTTTACTTCTGCCAGTACCTCGTCTCCTACCTTCCAAACTTTACAGAAGCTCTCCTGCGAACCTTGCAGAACTAGCACTCCTGAAAGAAAGGATATTGCGGAGACATGGCTTAGCCACAGCCTGGGGGATGCTTCCAGAATGAGATTTTCACTCTGCAGCGGAGTGTGCGCTGATATGAAACTTCCTGGCAGATTAAAACTGTGTGCCCGACCGAGACTCGAACTCGGGACCTTTGCCTTTCGCGGGCAAGTGCTCTACCAACTGAGCTACCGAAGCACGACTCACGCCCGGTACGCACAGCTTTACTTCTGCCAGTACCTCGTCTCCTACCTTCCAAACTTTACAGAAGCTCTCCTGCGAACCTTGCAGAACTAGCACTCCTGAAAGAAAGGATATTGCGGAGACATGGCTTAGCCACAGCCTGGGGGATGCTTCCAGAATGAGATTTTCACTCTGCAGCGGAGTGTGCGCTGATATGAAACTTCCTGGCAGATTAAAACTGTGTGCCCGACCGAGACTCGAACTCGGGACCTTTGCCTTTCGCGGGCAAGTGCTCTACCAACTGAGCTACCGAAGCACGACTCACGCCCGGTACGCACAGCTTTACTTCTGCCAGTACCTCGTCTCCTACCTTCCAAACTTTACAGAAGCTCTCCTGCGAACCTTGCAGAACTAGCACTCCTGAAAGAAAGGATATTGCGGAGACATGGCTTAGCCACAGCCTGGGGGATGCTTCCAGAATGAGATTTTCACTCTGCAGCGGAGTGTGCGCTGATATGAAACTTCCTGGCAGATTAAAACTGTGTGCCCGACCGAGACTCGAACTCGGGACCTTTGCCTTTCGCGGGCAAGTGCTCTACCAACTGAGCTACCGAAGCACGACTCACGCCCGGTACGCACAGCTTTACTTCTGCCAGTACCTCGTCTCCTACCTTCCAAACTTTACAGAAGCTCTCCTGCGAACCTTGCAGAACTAGCACTCCTGAAAGAAAGGATATTGCGGAGACATGGCTTAGCCACAGCCTGGGGGATGCTTCCAGAATGAGATTTTCACTCTGCAGCGGAGTGTGCGCTGATATGAAACTTCCTGGCAGATTAAAACTGTGTGCCCGACCGAGACTCGAACTCGGGACCTTTGCCTTTCGCGGGCAAGTGCTCTACCAACTGAGCTACCGAAGCACGACTCACGCCCGGTACGCACAGCTTTACTTCTGCCAGTACCTCGTCTCCTACCTTCCAAACTTTACAGAAGCTCTCCTGCGAACCTTGCAGAACTAGCACTCCTGAAAGAAAGGATATTGCGGAGACATGGCTTAGCCACAGCCTGGGGGATGCTTCCAGAATGAGATTTTCACTCTGCAGCGGAGTGTGCGCTGATATGAAACTTCCTGGCAGATTAAAACTGTGTGCCCGACCGAGACTCGAACTCGGGACCTTTGCCTTTCGCGGGCAAGTGCTCTACCAACTGAGCTACCGAAGCACGACTCACGCCCGGTACGCACAGCTTTACTTCTGCCAGTACCTCGTCTCCTACCTTCCAAACTTTACAGAAGCTCTCCTGCGAACCTTGCAGAACTAGCACTCCTGAAAGAAAGGGTATTGCGGAGACATGGCTTAGCCACAGGCTGTGGCTAAGCCATGTCTCCGCAATATCCTTTCTTTCAGGAGTGCTAGTTCTGCAAGGTTCGCAGGAGAGCTTCTGTAAAGTTTGGAAGGTAGGAGACGAGGTACTGGCAGAAGTAAAGCTGTGCGTACCGGGCGTGAGTCGTGCTTCGGTAGCTCAGTTGGTAGAGCACTTGCCCGCGAAAGGCAAAGGTCCCGAGTTCGAGTCTCGGTCGGGCACACAGTTTTAATCTGCCAGGAAGTTTCATATCAGCGCACACTCCGCTGCAGAGTGAAAATCTCATTCTGGAAGCATCCCCCAGGCTGTGGCTAAGCCATGTCTCCGCAATATCCTTTCTTTCAGGAGTGCTAGTTCTGCAAGGTTCGCAGGAGAGCTTCTGTAAAGTTTGGAAGGTAGGAGACGAGGTACTGGCAGAAGTAAAGCTGTGCGTACCGGGCGTGAGTCGTGCTTCGGTAGCTCAGTTGGTAGAGCACTTGCCCGCGAAAGGCAAAGGTCCCGAGTTCGAGTCTCGGTCGGGCACACAGTTTTAATCTGCCAGGAAGTTTCATATCAGCGCACACTCCGCTGCAGAGTGAAAATCTCATTCTGGAAGCATCCCCCAGGCTGTGGCTAAGCCATGTCTCCGCAATATCCTTTCTTTCAGGAGTGCTAGTTCTGCAAGGTTCGCAGGAGAGCTTCTGTAAAGTTTGGAAGGTAGGAGACGAGGTACTGGCAGAAGTAAAGCTGTGCGTACCGGGCGTGAGTCGTGCTTCGGTAGCTCAGTTGGTAGAGCACTTGCCCGCGAAAGGCAAAGGTCCCGAGTTCGAGTCTCGGTCGGGCACACAGTTTTAATCTGCCAGGAAGTTTCATATCAGCGCACACTCCGCTGCAGAGTGAAAATCTCATTCTGGAAGCATCCCCCAGGCTGTGGCTAAGCCATGTCTCCGCAATATCCTTTCTTTCAGGAGTGCTAGTTCTGCAAGGTTCGCAGGAGAGCTTCTGTAAAGTTTGGAAGGTAGGAGACGAGGTACTGGCAGAAGTAAAGCTGTGCGTACCGGGCGTGAGTCGTGCTTCGGTAGCTCAGTTGGTAGAGCACTTGCCCGCGAAAGGCAAAGGTCCCGAGTTCGAGTCTCGGTCGGGCACACAGTTTTAATCTGCCAGGAAGTTTCATATCAGCGCACACTCCGCTGCAGAGTGAAAATCTCATTCTGGAAGCATCCCCCAGGCTGTGGCTAAGCCATGTCTCCGCAATATCCTTTCTTTCAGGAGTGCTAGTTCTGCAAGGTTCGCAGGAGAGCTTCTGTAAAGTTTGGAAGGTAGGAGACGAGGTACTGGCAGAAGTAAAGCTGTGCGTACCGGGCGTGAGTCGTGCTTCGGTAGCTCAGTTGGTAGAGCACTTGCCCGCGAAAGGCAAAGGTCCCGAGTTCGAGTCTCGGTCGGGCACACAGTTTTAATCTGCCAGGAAGTTTCATATCAGCGCACACTCCGCTGCAGAGTGAAAATCTCATTCTGGAAGCATCCCCCAGGCTGTGGCTAAGCCATGTCTCCGCAATATCCTTTCTTTCAGGAGTGCTAGTTCTGCAAGGTTCGCAGGAGAGCTTCTGTAAAGTTTGGAAGGTAGGAGACGAGGTACTGGCAGAAGTAAAGCTGTGCGTACCGGGCGTGAGTCGTGCTTCGGTAGCTCAGTTGGTAGAGCACTTGCCCGCGAAAGGCAAAGGTCCCGAGTTCGAGTCTCGGTCGGGCACACAGTTTTAATCTGCCAGGAAGTTTCATATCAGCGCACACTCCGCTGCAGAGTGAAAATCTCATTCTGGAAGCATCCCCCAGGCTGTGGCTAAGCCATGTCTCCGCAATATCCTTTCTTTCAGGAGTGCTAGTTCTGCAAGGTTCGCAGGAGAGCTTCTGTAAAGTTTGGAAGGTAGGAGACGAGGTACTGGCAGAAGTAAAGCTGTGCGTACCGGGCGTGAGTCGTGCTTCGGTAGCTCAGTTGGTAGAGCACTTGCCCGCGAAAGGCAAAGGTCCCGAGTTCGAGTCTCGGTCGGGCACACAGTTTTAATCTGCCAGGAAGTTTCATATCAGCGCACACTCCGCTGCAGAGTGAAAATCTCATTCTGGAAGCATCCCCCAGGCTGTGGCTAAGCCATGTCTCCGCAATATCCTTTCTTTCAGGAGTGCTAGTTCTGCAAGGTTCGCAGGAGAGCTTCTGTAAAGTTTGGAAGGTAGGAGACGAGGTACTGGCAGAAGTAAAGCTGTGCGTACCGGGCGTGAGTCGTGCTTCGGTAGCTCAGTTGGTAGAGCACTTGCCCGCGAAAGGCAAAGGTCCCGAGTTCGAGTCTCGGTCGGGCACACAGTTTTAATCTGCCAGGAAGTTTCATATCAGCGCACACTCCGCTGCAGAGTGAAAATCTCATTCTGGAAGCATCCCCCAGGCTGTGGCTAAGCCATGTCTCCGCAATATCCTTTCTTTCAGGAGTGCTAGTTCTGCAAGGTTCGCAGGAGAGCTTCTGTAAAGTTTGGAAGGTAGGAGACGAGGTACTGGCAGAAGTAAAGCTGTGCGTACCGGGCGTGAGTCGTGCTTCGGTAGCTCAGTTGGTAGAGCACTTGCCCGCGAAAGGCAAAGGTCCCGAGTTCGAGTCTCGGTCGGGCACACAGTTTTAATCTGCCAGGAAGTTTCATATCAGCGCACACTCCGCTGCAGAGTGAAAATCTCATTCTGGAAGCATCCCCCAGGCTGTGGCTAAGCCATGTCTCCGCAATATCCTTTCTTTCAGGAGTGCTAGTTCTGCAAGGTTCGCAGGAGAGCTTCTGTAAAGTTTGGAAGGTAGGAGACGAGGTACTGGCAGAAGTAAAGCTGTGCGTACCGGGCGTGAGTCGTGCTTCGGTAGCTCAGTTGGTAGAGCACTTGCCCGCGAAAGGCAAAGGTCCCGAGTTCGAGTCTCGGTCGGGCACACAGTTTTAATCTGCCAGGAAGTTTCATATCAGCGCACACTCCGCTGCAGAGTGAAAATCTCATTCTGGAAGCATCCCCCAGGCTGTGGCTAAGCCATGTCTCCGCAATATCCTTTCTTTCAGGAGTGCTAGTTCTGCAAGGTTCGCAGGAGAGCTTCTGTAAAGTTTGGAAGGTAGGAGACGAGGTACTGGCAGAAGTAAAGCTGTGCGTACCGGGCGTGAGTCGTGCTTCGGTAGCTCAGTTGGTAGAGCACTTGCCCGCGAAAGGCAAAGGTCCCGAGTTCGAGTCTCGGTCGGGCACACAGTTTTAATCTGCCAGGAAGTTTCATATCAGCGCACACTCCGCTGCAGAGTGAAAATCTCATTCTGGAAGCATCCCCCAGGCTGTGGCTAAGCCATGTCTCCGCAATATCCTTTCTTTCAGGAGTGCTAGTTCTGCAAGGTTCGCAGGAGAGCTTCTGTAAAGTTTGGAAGGTAGGAGACGAGGTACTGGCAGAAGTAAAGCTGTGCGTACCGGGCGTGAGTCGTGCTTCGGTAGCTCAGTTGGTAGAGCACTTGCCCGCGAAAGGCAAAGGTCCCGAGTTCGAGTCTCGGTCGGGCACACAGTTTTAATCTGCCAGGAAGTTTCATATCAGCGCACACTCCGCTGCAGAGTGAAAATCTCATTCTGGAAGCATCCCCCAGGCTGTGGCTAAGCCATGTCTCCGCAATATCCTTTCTTTCAGGAGTGCTAGTTCTGCAAGGTTCGCAGGAGAGCTTCTGTAAAGTTTGGAAGGTAGGAGACGAGGTACTGGCAGAAGTAAAGCTGTGCGTACCGGGCGTGAGTCGTGCTTCGGTAGCTCAGTTGGTAGAGCACTTGCCCGCGAAAGGCAAAGGTCCCGAGTTCGAGTCTCGGTCGGGCACACAGTTTTAATCTGCCAGGAAGTTTCATATCAGCGCACACTCCGCTGCAGAGTGAAAATCTCATTCTGGAAGCATCCCCCAGGCTGTGGCTAAGCCATGTCTCCGCAATATCCTTTCTTTCAGGAGTGCTAGTTCTGCAAGGTTCGCAGGAGAGCTTCTGTAAAGTTTGGAAGGTAGGAGACGAGGTACTGGCAGAAGTAAAGCTGTGCGTACCGGGCGTGAGTCGTGCTTCGGTAGCTCAGTTGGTAGAGCACTTGCCCGCGAAAGGCAAAGGTCCCGAGTTCGAGTCTCGGTCGGGCACACAGTTTTAATCTGCCAGGAAGTTTCATTATTACTGTTGTCGAATATGCGACCTGAGACGTCCGAACAGTAACCTGTACGAAGATCACAATCGCATATTGCGGATCTCTCTGCCCTCCCTTTTCTGTGTTTAGGCGCTTTGGTTTTCATTCCTAAGGTTCCTTTAATAGTGTTCTCCGCCCATGTAATTTAGTTGCGTAAGTACCGCATCCCACATCATTGGCAATCTGTGTTATGTGTACAAAGACCTGTCCTGCGATTCTTTCCTCCACCATCCCTCAACTGCTTCTTCATCAACACCTGATGTAGCAAATCTCTGTCCAATCGTTGTATCTCTTTGTTTCATTACCTTCTCACTAGGCTTTTTTTCTCTTGAAGGACTTCTTTACTTGAACATCATATGCTACTCGTTTCATTTCCATCTTCCTGTTATTCCATGTTTCGCTCCCACAAAGTGCTGTGTTCTATATTTCATTTTCACAAATATTTCGAAGTCGAAAGTTCTACATTTGGATGTTAATAGCGATTTTTCTTTATAGAGAGACACACTGCTTGTGCCAATCTCTGCTTTGTTTCAGGAATGAATTTTCTCTCTGCAGTGGAGTGCGATGATCTGAATCTTACTGTCGGTTCAAACTGCGTGACTGAATGGAATTCGAACCCGTGATACCTCCCTCGCACAGGCAAGAGATCTATCTGCAGAGCTATCCAAGCACTGTCCTTTCTGTAACGACTACTAGTCCCGCAGGCACGCAGGGGAAATCCTGTGAAATTCTTAAGGTAGGAGATGAGGTAGAGGTGGAAGGAAAGCTGTGAGGGTAGTGCTTCGGTTTCTCAGACTGTATAGCACTTGCTCACGCAAGACAATTGTCCCAGGTTCAAATTCGAGCCAGTCAAGCCGGTTTAATCTGCCACAAAGTTTCAAATCTTGCAACTTTTTTCTTTGCGTCTTCTTCATTCATAATACTTCTGAGATAGCAAAATTCGTAGCTCTCTTCAAGCATCTCTTAAATCCGGGTTTAACATTTAGCGATCCGGCATGACCACTCGATATGCACGCTCTACTTTATTATCGTTTGTGTGTGTGTGTGTGTGTGTGTTTAGCTAGCCGCTCAATATTATTAAGTATGCGATTCAATCACTGTTCAATTTCATTGTTACTGCAGCGTCACCAGCAAAAAAATTATACTGTAGTCTGTCCATGACAAACAGTATACATATTCATATAGTCCTTTACACCCCTCATTGCCTGTTCTATTTACAAGTTAAATACTGAGCAACTCTTCTTGATTTTGATCTCTTGTAACATTCTGTATTTCCTGATTACTCCAACCTACTTAACACGGGCGGAATGTAGTGCCCTTAGCAGCATATCTGTTGATTTGGAAGGCTGTTGCATGTATGTGTGTATGAAAACGCCTTGAGCTACCTTCACTGTGACTCCGGGCATGTCACATCACCACCCATCACTTAGATTGCCAGCATCTACTATCTTTCGCCTCTGCAGGGCACAACGGTTCTCACCGAAGTAAGCTGAAAACTCAGTGGCATTAACACGTGGCAATAGTAATATGCACCACCCGACTTTGTCTGGAAATTACCACTCTAAGAATATTACACAGTATTATAAACACTTCCCAATATTCTGCTAGATTATATTTGTTCGGTCACGAACCGGCTTTCAACTTCTTAAGCCATATTCACATGACAACCCAATGTCGCAAACACAGTTAAAATGACGTGCGACATAC
This sequence comes from Schistocerca piceifrons, assembly GCF_021461385.2. Lineage (NCBI taxonomy): Eukaryota > Metazoa > Arthropoda > Insecta > Orthoptera > Acrididae > Schistocerca > Schistocerca piceifrons. The sequence goes on from NC_060141.1 coordinate 331,631,637, forward strand.
ATTACTTACGCAGAATGTAGAAAAGATACAAAAATAATGACATGTAGGTTGTTTACGTAGGCAAGTACTACACTTTCATAACACAGAAATATTTACATCAATTAAAAAAAGAAATAAAACTTTTTACCTGGATATTTGACAACTGATGAAAAATAATTTTGATTTTACAGTTTCCGTCTATTATTTGTGGCTAAAAACTTAAATTAGAAGAGGGAAAAAGGAAAACTGAGTTTGACCATTTAATACTAAGGAGGCATTCTATCTCACGTCTCCAGTCGGACGCTGATGACCGCGCAGTTCAGCGCCCCACAAACCAAACATCATCATCACGTCTCCAGTACATCAACGAGGGTCATCTTTCTACTTTTATTTACAGAATGTAAAACTGCACATTCTACATTACATGGGTTCTTTTCTGTTATTAGATGATCGTCGAAGATCGAATCTTTCTTTCTTAATCTACAGCTACTCTCTTTATGTGATAACCTGACGGCCACAGCTTTGCCCACCTGACCAATATATACACTGCCGGAAAAATATTTGTGCACCTGGAAAGGCGACGTACTTTTTTATCTGATAAGACATATGCCACCTAGGTGATAGTAGATGTACTGATCATATTTTCAGCGCCATCCGCCAACAGATAGCGTAGTGTCATAGCTACCCGACCGCCATCTGTGTCCACCCTTTAAGACGGAATGCTCACAGCCAGAAGGCTCAGTGTGGTGTAAACGTGTGAAGCAAGTAGACAACCATGCCATGCAGACGCACTCGAGCTTCCGACAACTGAGCGAATCTGGAAGGGGTCAAATTGTGGCCTTCCGGGAGGCGAGATGTTCCTTCCGGAGAACTTCCACACGAGTTGGACGTGATGCATTAGTTGTGCAAAGGTGCTGGTATCAGTGGTCACGTGAACCTTCTCTCATCTGTAGACGAGGTTCTTGACCTTAACACAGTACAGATGACTTCTTCTTCTTCTTCCGTGTCCGGATGCACCAATTATATCTTCCCTTCCCAGTAATTAGCAACGTAAATTGCTTTGTCATTGACTTTCAAAATATCATCTTTAGTGCATGTTATAGACATGTCTGGGCAGATCAGTAGGTGGTCCAAGTCCTGTATTGCTCCGCATTCACACCTATCGCTATCACTGTAACCCCATTTAAATAGGTTTCATTTGCACCCAGTTACTCCAGTGCGCAGCCGGTTTAATGACCTCCAAGTTGTAAAAGGTAGTTGAAACCCTGCAGATCCCTCCTCAAGTAGTTCCATATTGGAGTGTGGCACCATTTCTTTCCAGAGAGATAGTCGCCTTGCGATGGGCTTGGTGGCGAGCTCTTCAGTAGTTTCCATGAAACTCCTGCGGGATTTCAGCCGGACACGTTGTTTTCGGTGCATATACATCGGGTGTCGAGGATCATTCTTTTGTTTTGTTCTTTCGATCTCGGCGGCTACTTGTCTGCGGATAGTGGGTGGTGCTATGCCTATGATGGGGTAAATGATGACTGTGGGAGTTGGTTTGAGGCATCCTGTGGCAATACGTACAGTTTCGTTTACGGCGACGTCAACTTGCTTAGCGTGGGCAGAGTTCCTCCAAACTGGCGCCGCATATTCCGCAGCTGAGATACTCAGCACCAGACCTGTGGTGCGCAAAACATGTGGTTGAGCTCCCCACGATGAACCTGTTAGCTTCCGCAGTATGTTGTTCCTGGCACAGACCTTTTTTTCAGTGTTGTGACAGATGACTGCCAGAATCGTCGTACTGGAAGAGCAACAGTGGCAGTTCTCCCAGTTGACACAGCACAGGTAATGAGCCCAGACGTGTCAACACGAACTGTTGCGAACCGGTTATTAGCAGTCGGACTACAGGAACGTACACCTTTAGCCCGTCTTCCACTCACACCACAGCACTGACGTGCACGGCTCGACTAGTGTGATCAGAGGATTACATAGACAATGGCATGACGCGCCGTGGTCTTCAGCGATGAAAGCAGATTCTGCCTACATTCAAGTGACCGCCATTTGCGATTACGACTTAGACCTGGTGAGCGCTGTCTCTCAGACTGCATTCGTCTAAGACGCTCTGGCCCCTCCCAAGGCTAAGTCTGGAGTGGGATACGCTACAACTCTCGTTCAAAGTTTCTGTTTCTGGAGGGGACGCTAATCAGCACTCTATACGTGCAGAACGTTGATGAGCATGCTCTTTTGCCGTTCTTCTAACAGGAAGGTAATGTGTTGTTCCAACAGGATAATGCTGGTCCACACACAGCCTGTAAAAGGCAACGTGCTCTGCAAGATGTGCAGCAACTTCCCTGGCCAGCACGATCTCTGGACTTACGTCCAATCGTGCTTGTGTGGGATATGAAGGGACGAGAAGTGACTCATGCGATTCGTCAACAAACGACTCTTACGGAACTACGAGGTCGAGCACGCATGGCATAACGCATCCCAGGACAATATCTTCCCTCTGTACGATCGACAGGGTGCCGGCTTTAGCGTCAGAATTGCCTCCCGAGGCCGCTACACCATGTACTAATATGGGGATTGCAGCACGGGTCGACAGCTGGTAATTCAAAACCACTTGTGCTGTTGATTTTTAAATGTAATCATTTCATGTACTTCATATACACTGTCGTGACAACAAATCTTGAGTGAACTGGAAACCTCTGAAAGAGTGTACTAATTTTTTTCCGGCAATGTACTTTCGCACGTTGCTTGCATGAGATTTTATATTCACTGACCTGTACTAATAGTTGCAGTTTTCTTTTACAATTGAATAAAAATTTCATAAACTGTTCGTATTATAGAATGCAGGTCTGTAGTTGCGAAATACAGTATGTCGTGAAATAAGTTATCGTCCTTTGATATGTCAGAGATTATAGGTGTAGACAGTGCTGGAGCAGTCTTGTGAGCTAACCGATCGAGGTGATTTACTCTTGTTATTATTTGTTGTTTGACGACGGGCGTGAAACATCTACATCTACGTTATTACACTGCTGTTCACAATGAAGTGCCTGGCAGAGGGTTCAGTGAACCAGCTTCAAGCTCTCTCTCTACCGTTCCACTCTCGAACGGCCCACGGTAAAATCGAGCACTTACATTTTTTTGTGCGAGCCCTGATTTCTCGTATTGTGTGGAGATGATAATTTCTACCTATATAGGTGGGTTCCAACAGAATGTTTTCGCAATCGGAGGAGAAAACTGAAATTTCATGAAAAGATCCCATCACAACGAAAAACGCCTTTATTTTAATGATTGCCACTCCAATTCACGTATCATGTATGTGGCACTATCTCCCCTATTTCGCGATAATACAAAACGAGCTGCCCTTCTCTGTACCTTTTCGATGTCATACGTCAGTTTACCTGATGCTGATCCCACAGCGCACCCCATTACTCCGGAATAGGGAGGACAAGCGTAATGTACGCAGTCCCTTTAGTAGACCTGTTGCACGTTATAAGTATTCTGCCAATGAACCGCAGTCCTTGGATTGCTCTAGCCACAACATTACCTATGTGATCGTTCCAATTTAGGTTATTTGTAAGTGGAATCCCCAAGTATTTAATTGAATTTACAGCCTTCATATTTGTATGACTTACTGCGTAATCGCATTTTAGCGGATTTCTTTAACTATGCATGTGAATAACTTCACACTTTTCTTTAATCAGCGTCAATTGCCACTTTTCGCACCATACAGATATCTTATCTATATCATTTTGCAATTTGTTTTGCTCATCTGATGACTTTACAAGACAGTAAATTACAGCATCTTACGCAAACAATCTACTCAGATTGTCTCCTATACCGTTAATATAGATCACAAAAATAGATTGCCTATAACACTTCCTTGGAGAAAGCCGGATATTACTTCTGTTTTACTCGACGACTTTCCGTCTATTACCACGAACTGTTACCTTCATGACCATGAAACAAGTCGCACAACTGAGGTGATATTCCCTAGACACGCAGTTTGGTTAGAAGACGCTTGTGAGGAACGGTGTCGAAAGCCTTCTGGAAAAGTAAAAATATGGAATCAATTTGACATCCCCTGTCGATAGCACTCGTTACTTCATGAGTATAAGAGCTAGTTGTGTTTCATTCGAACGATGTTTTCTGAATCCGTGCTGACCCTGTGTCAATAAATAGTTCTCTTCGAGGTAATTCATAATGTCCGAACACAGTGCATGTCCCAAAACGCTACTGCAAAAGCCGGCCGGTGTGGCCGTGCGGTTAAAGGAGCTTCAGTCTGGACCCGCGTGACCGCTACTGTCGCAGGTTCGAATCCTGCCTCGGGCATGGATGTGTGTGATGTCCTTAGGTTAGTTAGGTTTAATTAGTTCTAAGTTCTAGGCGACTGACGACCTCAGAAGTTAAGTCGCATAGTGCTCAAAGCCATTTGAGCCATTTGCTACTGCAAATCGACGTTAGTGATATGGGCCTGTAATTCAGCAGATTACTCCTATTTCTCTTTATGGGTATTGGTGTGATTTGAGTAATTTTCCAGTCGTTAGGTACGGAATTTTCTGTGAGCGAGCGACTGCATATAATTGCCAAATATCTAGCTATTGTATAAGCATACTCTGAAAAGGACCTCACTGCTACACCGAGGAAGTGTACTTCTATGTTTCTGATCTTGGCAGTTGTTCTTCATTGGTTTCGTGAAGGAGTGTTGGAAGATCGTGTTTAATAAGTCCGCTTTAGTGACACTGTCATCAGTGACGTCACCGTTGTTATCGCGCAGTGAAGTTGTCGATTGCGTCTTGCCATTGGTGTGCTTTATGTATGGCCAGAATCTCTTTGGGTTTTCTGCCAGATTCCGAGACAGAGTTTCGTTGTGGAATTTATTAAAAGCATCTCGCATTGAAGTAAGCGGTATATTTTGAACTTCTACAAAACTTTGTCAATCTTGGGGATTTAGCGTTCTTTTAAATTTGGCACTTTGCGTTTCTTTGTTACGGTACTCAGCGTAGCAGCAACTGCCATGTGGTCGTTAATCCCTGTATTCGTCATGATACTCCCTATTTGTCCAGGGTTGTTTGTTGCCCAGAGACCAACTGTGCTTTCGCAACCATTTACGCTTCGAGTGGGCTCATGAACTAATTGTACAAAACAATTTTCTGAGGAAGCATTCCGTACAATTTCGGATGACGTTCTATGCCTCCTACCGGCTATAAACTTATATTTTTTCAAGCATATCGAGGGTAGATTGATGATTTGAAATGAGACTCAAGTTTTCTTTGAACTGTTCAGCAACTATATCTTCTGAGTCACGGGGATGGGGGGTCAGTAAAACGATCCAGTTAATATTTTAATTGGATTGTCAGGTATAGCCTCTACCCATACTATTTCGCAGGAACTATCTACTTTAATTTCACAACAAGGTAAACTACACCTGACAGCAATAAATACTCCACCACCAACTGTATTTAATGCATCTTTTCTGAACACTGTTAGGCGTTTGAAATAATTTCGGCTGAACTTATATCCGCCTTTAGCCAGCTTTCCGTACCTAGAACTATTTGAGCTTCAGTGATTTTTAATAGGGCTTGGAGCTCTGGTTCTTTCCCAACATATCTACGACAATTTACATCTACAATACCGATCGTTACTACAACTACCGCACTGTGTTTTGCCTGCTCCATTTAGACGGAGGCCCTTTCTGTGATTTTCTGAGACACTCTACCTACGAAACCGCCAAGTCCTTTCCACACAGCCCCCGCTACCCCCGTAACCGCTTCCTGTGTGCAGTGGACTCCTATTAAGCGGAACCCGGAAACCCACCACCCGACGGCGCAGGTCAAGGAATCTGCAGCCTACACAGTCACGGAACCACCTGAGCCTCTGATTCAGACCCTCCACTCGGCTCTGCACCAAAGGATCACAGTCGGTTCTATCGACAAATCTGCTGATTGAGAGCTCCGCCTTAATCTCGCAAGTACAGTCTTTGCCATTTCTGCTAACCTCCAGAAACCAGAAAGAATCTCCTCCAAACCAAAGCGACACACGTCACTGGTAGTGACATGGGCCACCACTTGCAGTTGACTGCACCCTGTACTCTTCATGGCATCCGGAAGCACCCTTTCCACATCCGAAATGACTCCCCTCGGTATGCACATGGAGTGCACACTGGCTTCCTTCCCCGCCGTGGCAGCCATGTTCCTAAGAGGCCCCATTAACCGCCTAACGTTGGATCTCCCAACTATCAAGAAACCCACCCCCCAGTGAAGGCCCAGCCCTTGCGGGCCGAGAAGCTTCCTCTGGAACAGGGTGGACGACTGCATCCGGCTCAGACTTCGTCAGCCACAGATAACACCCAAAACCTGTTCGTCAAAAGAACCAGGGAGGCCCTACGATCGGCCCCTCAGAAAGTCTTTCGCTGCCTGACAGACTTTGGAATGATCTCACACTCGACCATGGGTGAGGGATCAACCCCAAAACATGGTTCAAATGGTTCTAAGCACTATGGGACTTAACATCTGAGATCATCAGTCTCCTTGACTTAGAACTACTTAAACCTAAGTAACGTAAGGACATCACACACACCTATGCCCGAGGCAGAATTAGAACCTGCAACCATAGCAGGAGCACAGTTCCGGACTGAAGCCAGCAGTGTGGTTTCAGACTGAAGCACGTAGAACCGCTCGACCACAGTGGCCGGTGATCAACCTCAGTGTAGGCAATACCCGGGGTGGCCACTGCAGTGAACCGATTGGAGGACATGTGGGACATGCTCGTGTCCCTCGAATACCCGCATCCAACACCCCAGCGTGACGCCCTTTTGCAGCAGCCTCAAGCTAAGTGACAGAAGCCAACACAGTCTGGAGCTGTGAGCGAAGGGTCGACAGCTCAGCTCGCATGTGTACATAGCAATCACAGTTCCTATCCATTACTGAAGTCTCTCCTGTTTGAAGCTCATAAAAATATGTAATAAATGAATGTTCTCGCCTTATGAGGAGCAGGAACTCGCCATGCTCTCTCACCGACAGTCTAACCGACACTGAATAAATTAATTCATAATATGTGACTCTTCAAGCTTTCCCAGTGGATGGGTTGTAAATGGTCTTCACGGCAGCAAACCCGTGAAGACTATTTACAATTCATAATATATTCTGGTTCAAAATGATTCAAATGGCTCTGAGCACTATGGGACTTAACATCTTAGGTCATAAGTCCCCTAGAACTTAGAACTAACCTAAGGACATCACACACACCCATGCCCGAGGCAGGATTCGAACTTGCGACCGTAGCAGTCCCGCGGTTCCGGACTGCAGCGCCTGATCCGCACGGCCACCCCGGCCGGCAATATATTCTGGAGTACACAAAAAAGAATAAACTGTGTACCTCCAAAGGGTGTATTTATGGTTTTCCAAGTTTTAATATCATCACTCTTTTAAATAATTTGGTAATTATTTGTAGCTCATGGTCAGTCATTGCAGAATATTCCTCGAAGCATGATCTAATTACAATGTAACATACAAGCTTACCATCAGTTATACAATACAGTGAGCTTAATGAAGATTTGGTTATTATCAGTGGAAAACAAAGATCGTCGGAACACGCCTTGAAGGCTCAATGGCACTGACCGGCCATCGTGCCACCTGCAGCCATTAGACGTCACGAGATGCAGGTATAGAAGTGCAGTAACCACAACCAACAGCGGGGGCGCCTTGGGCCGCGGATCGGAGCCGCCAGGCGGGAAAGCCGCCGGCGGTGGAGCACGCACCACCGGGTAAACACAGGACGAGTCGGGCGACAGACCAACGACAACTGACAACAACTGACCACGACCGACTATGAGCGACACAACAGGGAAAAGATAAACAACGGAGGCTTGTGGAAACCACAACACCAAACACCAAACGTAAATCCACTCGGAACCAGAGCCAGGCAAATGTCAACAACGAGCAACGACCAGAACGCAGTACCGCCGAGATAGAAACGAAATCCAGAGCGAGTACCAGACTGGCTGGACTAGGGTTTTTTTTTTCTTTATTGTATTTCAATTCCCCATCACGGCGGGCTGGCAGCGGCATATGCGCTGCTCTTCAGCCGAAAGATATAGAACAAACGATAGAAGACATTTAAAAAGAACAAAGGAGAGAATATGGTGAACATAGATGTAAAAAAAGGGGGAACATCATGGAAGGCAATAGACAAAAAACGGGGTGACCGTAAAATGGAGAGAAAAAACTGTTAAAACTGTTTAAAAGTAGCACACACTGCGACAACTAAAAGAACACAAGGCACAGTATGACTGGAGCATAAAAGGTATCGACAGATGGCGTAGCACATAACAAACATTGACAGCGAACCTCAAGGCAGTACACAATTAAAATCACACCTCTTGACGCACAGGAGAAACAGCACTAAACACAACACTGATGTGGCACACTGACGATGATCAAAACAGAGGATCTGCCAGGTGCAAGGAGATGAGGGAGACTGGAAGAAGGGAGGGAGGGGAAGAGATGAGGGAGATGAGCGGGGGCCGCGCTGAAGAGGGCCAGGTAGGGAGGGATGTGGGAAGGAAAGAGGCAAGTATAGGGTGCAGGGTCTCAGGGGATGAGGGGGGAAGGAGGAAAATCTGCTCTGGGAGAAGGAGGGAAGAGGAAAAAAGGGGGCCCTGGGGAGGGGGGGGGACGAGGCCAGGTTATAGTTGGAAGGAAGGGTAGATGTCAAGGCGAAGTGCGTCATCCGGGAGGGGGAGGCGTTGGAAATTGCCCTGATGAAGGAGATTGAGGGTGTGGAGGTGGAGAGTGGGAGGGATACAGCTATAGAGGCGCGGCAATGGGCGGGAGGTGGAGAGGAAGGAGGAAACCAGAGGGTGGGGGGGATCAAGCCTGCGGACAATGTAAAGGATGTGGACATGTTGGAGGAACAGGAGGAGGTGGGGAAGGGGATCAGTTCATACAGGAGCTGTGTGGGGGAAGGAAGGCGGATACGGAAGGCAAGGTGGAGCGCATGGCGTTCAAGGATTTGGAGGGCCTTGTAAAAGCGGGTGGGGGTGGAGATCCAGGCAATGCTGGCATAACAGAGGATAGGACAGATGAGGGATTTGTAGGTGTGGAGGATGGTAGAAGGATGCAATCCCCAGGTCCGGCCAGACAGGAGTTTCAGAAGGCGGAGGCAGGAATGGGCTTTCTGCTGGACGGTCTGGAGATGAGCGGTCCAGGTGAGGTGTCGGTCGAGGGTGAGGCCAAGGTATTTCAGGGTGGGGGTGAGCTGGATGGGACGACCATAAAGGGTGAGGTAGAAATCATGGAGGCGAAGGGAGCGAGTGGTGCAGCCTATGATGATTGCCTGAGTTTTGGAGGGGTTGAGATGGAGGAACCGCTGGTTACACCAAGTGGTGAACTGGTTAAGGTGGGCTTGGAGGGTACGTTGAGACAGTTGAAGGGTAGGATAGAGAGCCAAGAAGGCGGTCTCATCAGCATACTGGAGAAGGTGGACTGGTGGGGGTGGCTTGGGCATATCAGCTGTATACAAGAGACAAAGGAGAGGGGAGAGGACAGAACCTTGGGGGACGCCAGCCGTGGGATAAAAGATATGGGAGTTGGTGTTGTGGAGGGTGACACAGGAAGGATGGTGCGAGAGGAAGGAAGTGACCAGACAGACAAAATTGATAGGCAGGGCGTAGGTTTGGAGTTTAAAGAGGAGACCGGGATGCCATACACGGTCATAGGCATTTTGGAGGTCAAGGGAAACAAAAATGGCAGAGCGACGGGAGTTGAGCTGGAGGGACAGAAGGTGAACGAGGTTGAGGAGTTGGTCTTCAGCAGAGAAGGAGAGTCGGAAGCCACACTGGGTAAGGAGGAGGAGGTGGTGTTGAGCAAGGTGCTGATGGATACGGTGGGAGAGGATGGATTCAAAGACCTTACTGAAGACGGAGGTGAGGCAGATGGGACGATAGGAAGAGGCGGCAGAAAGGGGTTTGTTGGGTTTGAGGAATAAGAGGACGTGGGAGGTTTTCCACAGGTCAGGGTAGAAGCCAGTAGAGAGGCTGACATTATAGAGATGGGCGAGGACAGTCAGGAAGGAATAGGGGCTTTCTCAAAGGTGACGGTAGGTGACACAGTCGTGACCAGGGGCCATGTTGCGTTTGGACCGGAGGATAAGTTTCATGTCGTGTGCTGTGATGGGAGTGTTTATGTTGGAGGGGGGCAACTGCCCCAACTACTGGAGACTAGGAGCAAGTGGAGTGACCGAGGTATCTGCACATTCCATGACGGTGGGGAAAAGAGAATAATCAAAGTGGGGATCATCGGGGATGGAGAAGACCTCGGAAAGGTGGGAAGCGAAGTGGTTGGCCTTACTGAGGTTGTCAGGAAGGGAGCGATCGTTATGGAGAAGGGGGTAGTGGGGAGCGGAAAGGGAACCAGTAAGGCGATGGAAGGCGGACCAGTACTTGGAGGAGTTGATAGGGAGGGTGGCGTTGAGTCGTGTGCAGGTCTGGCGCTGGTCTCGGCGTTTCGTTGCTGTAATAAGGTTCCGTACGTGTTGCTGTATTTGCCGGTGGTGTTGGAGTTTATCCCTGTCACGAGTGCGCAGGAAGGAGCGATAGAGGCGGCGGGATTCACGGAGGAGGAGGACAGCCCATGGAGGGAGAGTGCGACGGTGTGGGTGGATGGTTTTAGTAGGAACATGGGCCTCCACGGCGTCAGTAATTACCTTCTGAAGGAAGGACGAGGCGTGGATGATGTCGTCAGGATGGCAATAGGTAAGAGGGTGGCTTTCGACCTGGGTGGAGATGGAGTCCCGGTGAGCATCCCAGTTGGCACGGTGATAGTCATGGACGACCTTGGGAGGGGGTGCAGGGTGCGGAGCCGGAGGGGGAGGGGCGGTGAGCAGACGTTATGGTGAGAAGGACAGGGAGGTGATCACTACCTGTGGGGTCAAGGACGGCGACAGCGATATGCCCAAGGAGGTTGGCAGAGGCAATGACAACACCGGGGGTGGTGTCACTTTTGGGTTGGGTGTGCTGGGGAAGGGGAACAAGGTCACCTTGGATTGTGGAGAGGAACTGATGCCACCGCCGAAGGGCAGCAGGAGTGCGGCTATGGATGTTGAGGTCGGCGGCAATCACATAGGTGGAGAAGGTGCGTTCAGTGTGCGAGATGAAGTCATAAGGAAGAGGAGCAGTGGAGTGGACATAGATGGTGGCACAGGTAATGGTGAGGGAGGGGAAGAAGACGATAACGATAAAGTGTTCAGTGGGGTCATTGAGGAGAGGTTGTGGCTGGACGGGGATATGCTTAAGATGGCCAATCGCGACTCCACCCTGCGCACGAGGACCAGGACCATCAGTGCAGTGGAGGATATAGGGAGAGGTACGGATAGAATGGTGGGGCTGGAGAAAGGTTTCGTTCAAGAGGAAGGTGTCGACCTGGTGGTGGGAGAGGGTGTGCATCAGGAGGTATTTGTTGCAGCAGAAGGAGCGAATGTTCTGGAAGAGGATAAGAGGATGCGATACTCGTGCCACGCCATGGCGGGAAGGAGGGGGGGGGGGGAAAGAGGGAAGGGAAGAGACTTAAACTAGGGTGTCGAGGCATGTGAAGGTGAAGTGGGCTTGGTTGTGGGAGTGGGTGGCGAAGGTGTTCAGGTGGAAAACGGAGCGAGCGCAAGGGATATTTGTTGGAAGGTGTGGGGGTGCTGAAAAGGGTGAATGGTCTGGAGTACAACGGTAAGGAACTGGATGATGTCCTCAACCGTGGGGGGTGGACGGAGGGAATTGTTGGGATGGACAGTGGGATCGATGGGACGAACTGGGACTGTAAGCTCAGGGGTGGCTGGAGGGGGTTTAGCTTTACACTTGTGGGAATAGGTGGGATGAGGGCCATTGCAGGTATCACAGGAAGGAGAGCAGCGAGGTTGGGGCAGTTCTTAAGAAAGTGGGAGTCCTTGCAATGGGGACAGGTGGGGGAGGTTTTGCAGTTGGGAGTCAGGTGGTCGTTGTAAATCAGGCACTGCTGGCAATGGTAGGATTGTGGAGGGGATTTGGAGGATTCGACAGGGTGGCGACGGTGGTATATCAGGGCACCCTGGGTGAGGAGATGGTCAATGGATGGGGCGGACTCAGAGAACACCCGCATAAGGTAGGTGGGACCAGAGGCATTGTGGATACGGCGGGCAGAGCGGATTTCCAAGTCCGGGTGGGAGTTCAGTTCTGCCAACACTGCATCCTCTGTGATCACCGGGCTGAGCTTGGTGATCACAGCAGTGTAGGTAGGGGGGGCGACGAGGAGGCTGGGGCTGACGAGGAGTGGAAGCGGAAAGGAAGGGTGTCAGAGAGGCGTGGGGGCCAAACATAACTCATGGGAGTTTTCACAGGAGGTCTATGTGAAAGGATGGGGACGGGGACTTGATCAGGACTGAGTCCCTGTGGGGAATGAGTTGGTAAATGGGAGCACCAGGTAAGTACTTTCGTATCTCCATGGTGAGGGTAAGAGCGTCGAGGAACTTAGGATTGGGAGTTGACAGGACAAAGATGTGGAGGTTGGGGGCCGAGGTATGGGCGGCAGGAGGAGGGGTGGTGTCCATGGAGACGGCAGGAGGAGGGGGAGGTGGTGTTGACTTTTTGTGGGATGGTGACGGGAGCAGAGTCGGTAATGACGCGCTTTTGGGGTTTTTTGGAGACTGGAGGCTGGGAGGAGGGGAGAGGAAAGGGGAGGAGAGGGAGGTGGCGGGTGGCAGATCCCTGTGGCGTAGTGGAGGCGCCGGGAGAAGCAGCCGGCACGACGTGATGCATGCAGGAGATGCAGATGACAAAGTGACAGGGTGGGTGAGAGAGGGGAAGCCGACCACCTGAGGGGCGGCTGCAGAGGCGGCATCAGAAGCGTACGTGAGGGCGGGGGTAGTAGTGGGAGCTGTTTAGGGTGTGAAGGCTGGAGGAAGGGTGTAGAGGTGTGGGTATACAGCAGCGGAGGAGATACGGGGATGGGTAAGTGAGGGAAGGGGAGGGGAGGTGTAAGGAGGGAGGCCAGGGGCAGCACTCCAGGAAGTGACAGTGGGAGAGGGGGAGGGGGAGGTGTAGATGACAGTGGAGGTGGGAGTACTCATTGCAGACGAACGGCGACTGACAGACCGACGGGCAGCAGGCGGCGGCGGCGATGGTCGGCGACGAACAGACGGACGGACAGCAGACAGCAGCGGCGGCGGCGGCAGCGGTTACGGCGAGGGCGATGGACAGCGAGCAAGCAGGCGGACGGACGGACGGACGGACGAACAGCTACAGCAGCAAGCGCGGGCGGGCGGACAGACAGACAGACACAATCTTCGAAGACGGAGATTCCACCCTGAGAGTAGCCCAGGCTTTGCAATCTGACGCTTTCGAAGGAGGGGATCCAACCCTCTAGATGCTGGACTAGGGCAGAGCGGGTCCCTATATACGAAACCGGATGGAGCGGCTATTGGCCGCTGTCTGCTCCTGGCTTAGCGGTGGCGCCCTCGCTGCGCGAGAGCCGCTGCGCGGAATAGCCGCCGCGGAGGCGGAGCCCTCTATGGGCTGACCACGTCCATATGTGTTGCCGCGTGTTCGACTTCTTCGGCGGAAGGTACTAGAAGAAGGGCATGAGGTCAGCACACAGCTCGCCCAGCCATTGTCAGTTTTCGTGAACGAGACTACCAATAAGTAAAGGAGTGATTATTAAACCTTGAGCTGACATAAAGGTTACTTGGTCTATTGATAGGTCTTTCCTCATTCGTAAAAGATCTCCTCTGGACAGGGGGTATAGTACACCGCGGGTATAGTACACCACTTTTCAGGAGGAGTCAGACAACTTATTACTTCACTCCTACATACATCTCTCGTATTGACCTCGAGGAGAAAATTCGAGAAGTTAGAGCCAATGTAAAAGTTTACCGACAATTATTCTTCCCATGCACCATTCACGAGTGGAACAGGGTCGGAGGGATCAGATAGTGGTACCGAAAGTACCCTCTGCCACACAGCGTTAGGTGGCTTGTGGAGTATGACATTGATGTAGATGTAGTAGCTATTATTAAGCAGGTTAGAAGGCTACTATATTCTTCGGTTGTTGCTGATACTAATTTTATTTGGAAGGGTGATACTTTCGATACCAAATCTTTTTACCGAGATTATCTCAAATTTTGCTAGTGTATCGGAAGAAGCCCCAGCTGTATTTGTAACTATTGACTTGTTCCTGTTGTGCAGCATACAGAAGTGGTGTAAGTTTACTCTTTTTCTTTTTTAGTGTGTTATCATTCAGGGCAGAGCTCGGAGCTGTAGCCATTACTTGAGGCGATCTTTTCATGATCTCTATTTCTGTCTGAAAGGCAAATTCCAGTAATGGGATGGATATGAGGCGATGCACAGTATAATGGAAAGCTGCATGTTTATGGATGTGTGGGTGATGGAAGCTTGCCGTGATTACTGTAGCTGTAGCTATGTTTTCTCTGTAAATACGAAATAAATCTCTTTTTGTAGTATCCTTATTAAGGTATACTATCCATGTTAAGGTACAAGAAGTTGATAGAAAAGCTTCCCAGCTGTACTGTTCAAATGGTTCAAATGCCTCTGAGCACTATGGGACTTAACATCTATAGTCATCAGTCCAATAGAACTTAGAACTACTTAAACCTAACTAACCTAAGGACAGCACACAACACCCAGCCATCACGAGGCAGAGAAAATCCCTGACCCCGCCGGGAATCGAACCCGGGAACCCGGGCGTGGGAAGCGAGAACGCTACCGCACGACCACGAGATGCGGGCAGCTGTACTGTAAATTATTATGTTGATAGTTTAAACGTTATAGCAAATCATCCATTTGCCTACTGGTACCAGTCCATGAAAATGTATCATCCAAATATGTGGTCCAATACTTAATTTTGCAATTCAGTGTCTTTTTCCGCAGGAAATTTTGTTCTAAACTGTCCATGAAAATTTCAGATAGTGTAACGATGAGAGGAGAGCCCACGGCTGAGGCCATCAGAATGACTATAATATGCGTTCTGAAACTGGAAATAATTTTGTCTTTCATTTTTTAGTAGCAAAGACTATTTCCCATAATTCTACAGGATTTACTTTGGATCAGTGCAGAAGGCACGTTAATATTACTACGTGGCAAATTAGTAAGGAAACGGAAGAGTACAATGTCGTAGTTCAAACAGCCAGCATTATTCAATCTTGCGGGAGTACCAACAGCCACCGGCCGGGAAGCGTAAACAGCTCAGTATCTTTAAATGTTCAAGTAGGCAGAAACCTCGACACTCTTGAGCGGGACTGTAGACCAAACTGCCTTGATGTCATGTAAGAAACACTAGATAGGATGCAACATCGCTTAGATAGTGTTAGACTGAACAGTAAAGGTACTACGAGAAATTTTTTAAGCAGAAGCAGCGGAACTAATCACCGCTGACAGAACAGAACAGAACCGATTCGTTCATTATGAATGACGTCGAAAAACAGAACCTCTCCTCGACGACATTAATACTTCAACCCCACAAGCCTAGAGCACTCGAACAGTGGGATCGACGGCGTTCATTTCGTTCGCACTCGATTCTCTGGTTACAGTATGGTAACATCTGATACGTGAAGTCGATCTAGTGTTGGTCTTACACTTTCTGTCTAACAACAATATCAGTGATCCGTAGTCACGAGGGGGTAATGAAGACCAGCACCCAATTCTGAAGTCAGTACAGCATCCAGCACTGATGAGTAATCAAGGGGTCCACCAACATGGCTCTGGTCCAGGGCAGAAGCTGCCGTAAGACTCCAGCGTTGCATGAGTCTGATGGGGTACCCTAACAGCGGGCAAGGTTCAGCATTCAGCAGGATACAGCGCTATCAGACATCGCAGTCCAGCTGATGGGATAACACAGGCAGTGATCTGGGAGCGACTGAGCACTCCCCGAAGTGACGCATGTATCAAACACATACGTCTTGGTCACCGCCATCTACAAGCGACTGACGGGGCATGCCTATCTCGCAGCGAGCGGCAAACCGCCACACCAGGGTGTCAACGACTTTGGCTCCGTGCTGAGGTAGTGCCCATGGCGGCCTTCAGTTCGCTGTTGGATTTCAACCACCAGCAGTCGCAGAAGAAAAGGCAACGACTTTTATTCTGAGTAATAAATAGAATGATCTTGAATACTGCTTTACTTCGCCTAACGACGCTCACAGGTCCTCAGTCTGCATCCTGACAAGGCAGTACGGGTTTCCAGCCCTGTAGTGGACGATCCCCCAATACGTTTGGACATTCATGAGTAAGAACTTTTCTGCATACGCCAGTGACATAAAATTATACTACTTTAGAACTGAATAGGATTCGTATATCTTTTATTTCATCAGCCAGAGCTACGTAAGATTTTATACCAGACTTTAGTTTGAAACTCGTTTTCTTATAAATGTCGTGCTAGTAAGTAATAAGGAGCAGAAAAGGATGACACTACTTGGCTTACTAGAATGTAATCTGTGTGTAATTTAGGAAAACCATATAACCTACATGGTGTTGGATTCGTATTAACAAGCATTCTCCTGTCAATTTCAAATATAGTACTTTCACTTCATTTGATGGTGTTTCTCACTTGTTCATTAAAAGCTGCAGTCAGGTCTTTGTGTAGATCAAATAATCTTGTCTAAGGAACATCCACAACCGAGCATGCTCTAGACTCGTTGGTAGAACACCGTATCTTGTACTCGTCCACCGCCGTGCTCGGGTTCATAGCACCAAGTTACGACACCTGAAGATGGGCGTATAAAAGCGCGAAACCGGTCGATTGTTAAATAAAAGAACCTTACAGCTGTAGCGGTATTTTCAACCTCTGGCTTTGTGAAGATGAAAGTCAGAACTTCCAAGGAACAAGTTCACTTTGGTAACGCAATCAAGGAAAGAAAGTTTTTCCATGGAGATACATTTAACAACTGATGAAAATGATTTTGAATTTACTGTTTTTAAATAAAAAATTAACTTAAAAGAGGGGAAAGGAAACTGAGCTTGATCATTTAAGACTATGATGACACTCTCTTTCATACGTTTCTTATTTCCCGTGTTGCAAGTATGATAGTCTTTCTACTTTTCTGTAGAGGGCAGTACTCCATATTCTACAAGAAATGTGTGGTTTTATGTTATTGTATGACAGGCAAAGATTGAATCTTTCTCTCTTAATCTCCAGCTTCTCTCATGTTCGGATAACCGAACAGCCACAGTTCTGTCTGACTGGCCAACATATACTTTCCCACACGACTTCATGCGATTTTACATACACCACTCTGTGCCAATAGTTGCATTTTGTCTTCACTATTGAAGAAAACTCTTGATGTGCTGTTGGGGTCATAATGCATGGTTGTAGTACAAATTCGTGGCCGTCTATTTTCTGTAAAGATATTGATGTAAAGAATGTGCAAACACAAATTGGTGGGCAGTACCAGTTCTCTGTTGCTTGTAACTTTATAACTGTAGATGTAGAGACAAAGACAGTATGCGTGTTACACAAGAAACAGTAAATAGAACAAACAGACAGCTGCATTCGCCTAATTTTAATGTTACTTCTAAATTAATTAGTGTGAAAAGACAAGCTGATGTACAACCTTATTACCAACAATAATGTAAATCAGAAAGGAATTATACTGTGTGTGATGATGCCATAAGATTGCCAAGACTGTGGCAGCCAGCATTAGAAACCAATGCACTGAGATATTTGGACACTCACTTGAGGCGCGAATAATGTAACGAAATTTGGAAGAAGTCTACGTCATGTGATTTGTGTCAAACATTATACCAACAAAATATTCAGAGTTACTAAAGTTAGTAACGAATGTATACTTCAGAAACAGCTTAACAATCAATTCTGAAAAGAATATGTATGGTAGAAATAAGTTCGACCGTATTAAGTTGTGGCCAGATTGTAAAATCCATACTTATATTCCACATCTGTGGTGTTGAAGATCGTTCAGTTGAATATTGTGCATAGTCTCCTTGACACGCTAGAGGTAAGGAAACTTGCTGAGGGTAATAATACTGTCGTCATCTGCTTGCAGGAGCCGCACTCCCGGGGTGCAAAAGATTCGCAGTATGCAAGCAACTGCTCAAATGTCGACCACTGTTGTTTTAAATAAGAATTTTAATTGCATTATAGAAGTGAGCATCTGGTCGCTATAGAAATTACAACTCCAAATGTCAATTCATACACTGTATCAGTGTATTTTCAATATCGTGATCCTATTGTGAACCCATCAATGTGTATCATTTACCTCAGATGAGTATCTAGTACTTTATAGGGTAAAAACATTGTTTTAGCGTTAGATAGCAGTGCTAAATAATTCTTGTAGCATATTGTTAGGGAAGATGAGAAAGGTCAAGAGTTAGAAGATTTGACAAATGAGCTAAATTAGGAATTGACAATCATATTGGCTAAATCGAACATTGATGTTATTTAGTTACTAATGTGGCTACGAACAAGATATGGAGGTCCTTGTAGGAGTTACATCCAGTGATGACAACGCAATAATGAATAAACTTGCAACGTAGCTGACTACTGTGCTACAAAACAGGTTGTCTAAATCCATACATGTTATAAAAATCTATGTACATATGTTCTACATCTTTTCGTAAACTACTGACTCATTTTGCAACACATTTTGTAAACAGTATCCACATACACTGCTGGAAGCACCTGCAAAAATGTGTCATTAATAGACATATAATTCAGGTTCAAATGGTTCAAATGGCTCTGAGCACTATGGGACTTAACTTCTGAGGTCATCAGTCCCCTAGAACGTAGAACTACTTAAACCTAAGTAACCTAAGGACATCACACACATCCATGCCCGAGACAGGATTCGAACCTGTGACCGTAGAGGTCGCGCGGGTCCAGACTGCAGCGCCTAGAACCGCTCGGCCAGTTCTGCCGGCCATAATTCAGGAGATATGACGTCATAAACACGGATTCGTGAAAAATTAGCGTATCACGCATGACATTTTAAATCATTGCTTCTTTACTCACTGGGTATATCTGCAAAATTATATCACTGTGCGGCACATACCACGTATTTCAGGAGATTTGGATCATAAACATTGAGCTGTGTGAGAACAAAACTAGAGGGCAAAGTTCGCTGGAGATGCAGGTGATTTCCACCAAACTTGGTACACATTACTTCCCATCTGGAAAGGGATACTGTGGAGCTAAGAATCGCTAACCTCGCATTGTAACGACGGTGATAATGTCGAAAGAGAAGAACGGAGGAGACGGACATAGATAGGTGTGAGGAAGAGATGGACAGAGAGAGGAGCAAGAGGAGGTGGGCCAGGAGAGGGGGGAAGAGGTGGACAGAGAGAGGGGAGAGGAAGAGATAGAGAGGGGTTGGGGGTACGAGATGTACAGAGATAGCGGCAGGAGGAAGTAGACAGCGAAGGGGCTGAAGAAATGCCCAGTGAGGGGGCGGGGGGGGGGGGGGGAGGGGTTAGAGGAGGTGGACAGCAAGAGGGCAAAGGGGAAGATAGATTAACAGAATATTGCAATGAGAAATGAAAAAAAAGACGTTATAGCGTGGTTCACAAAGAGCCCCGGTTTTGATATATTGTTTTGATATATCAAAGTAATAAGTTTACTTTTAGGAAAAAACTGATACAAACTACATGAACATGTTCGTCTAACATCTGGGACATATTACTTGCTGTACTATGCTGGCATTCAAGACCTCTGTCCATGAACTGCTGCTCGTAAACCTTTCGAGATAGTGGTCCACGAAACTCTTCTGTTTCTAACGTTTCGTCCAGAACTGCGCTGGACATCTTCAGAGACGTCGCTCCTCTGTTGAGTCTAGCTTTCGTTCTATCATCTGTCCATGAAATTCACCATGACTGCACGACAAGGCTCCACATCCATTCCACTGACAACTCATCGAATTTCCTTCTTCATGTCACGGATGTTTCGGGTTTGGCATACACCACTGACTTACGATGACCGAAATGAAAAATGTCACAAGGATTTAAGTAACATGATTTTGGTGACCATAGATGTTAAGCATTTTACGAAGTAGGCGATCCTGGAACCTCTCATGGAGCAACTGAATTGTTTCGCGGGAAGTATGTCAGGTGACACCATCCTGCTGAAACCACAATTCTTCAGTGTCCATTCCACCGAAACTGGGCCACAAAAACTCCCTTGTCATCGTTCGGTAGCGGTCTCCACTGACTGTCACAGCCTGTCCTACGTCATCCTCTAAAAAAATAAACTAATTAATTAAAAATGGAAGGGCCGATGACGTCGCCAGACCAAAATCCGCACCAAACTGTGACTCGTTGTCGAAACGTTTCCATTTCTTGGATCATGCAAGGATTTTGTGACCCTAGAAACGGCAGTTGTTATTCACAAAATCATTTACGTAAAAATGTGTTTATCACTGAAGATGATCTTGTTTGCGAAGCTGTCGTCTCCCCGTCGTCCTCTCAGAACCCAGTCAACAAACTGTCGTCTCTTTGGTGATTCGTCACATTCAGCTGCTGCGTCAGCTGAAGTTTATAGGAGTGATAAAGAGATCATAACGGAGAATTCTTCGTACTGAAGAACAGCGAAAGATCAATTGTTCGGAGCGGTGACGAATTAATTTCGTTGGGCTAACAGCCACACTGTCACGAAGCACCGCAATGTTCTGCTCACTTCGGCCAGGACGAAAACGCGAAGGGCTTTTAAGGTCTACTGTTGAATCCGTCTCAAAGAACTTTTCCATAAGTCTGCGAACTATTGATTCATTTGGTGCCTCATTACGCCCTAGAATCGCGCGAAGTCACCTGACAGCAGTTGCACAACATTTTCCATTCTGAAAAAACGATTGTCTCACGTTGCGCACAAATGAACAGCTCCATGGTTAGACACCAAATGCGAGAAATTCGAACTCAGTCAACAATCAGAATGTTCCTGGAAACAGAACTGAATTAAAACAACCACCAACTGGCAAACAAAAATTTACCAGCCTTCTCGAAACTCTTTTCGAGCCACCTTTATTACTGTTGCCTTGCACGGGAGAAGACGTGTGCCAGGCGTCCGCCTGACACCGTGGACCCTTGAAATAAAAGGGCTTTGTCAGACTGTGCGTAGAACTAGGAGTAAATACTAACGGACAATTAATCCGCTAGATAGCAAATACTGTTTAGCTATGTACGGAAATCTTAGGCAGGAATATAAGCAAAAGATATCTGAGGTGAAAATTTTTTTTTTAAAAAAAAGCTGGGAAAGATTTGTTAAAGAACGCCTAGCTGTGAAATTATGAAGTTCACCCCACAAAACAATTAGTGAGAAAATTAAGTTGGGTGTAGTTCTATCCTCTATTAGGAACTACGGACAAGATACATTCACAAGTTCATGGCAAGAGGCAATCGAGGTTCTTTCGACAGTCTTGATGGTAACGGTTTGGACAGGAATACCCCAGAGAAGGCTCAAATAAGAGAAAATTTGCATATAAACTACCAGAACAGCACGCTGGTTTATGCCTTTTCACTTCAAATGGTTTCTGATACAATATTAAAACTGACCAGGGGAAAATGATCTGGTTCCCATGGGGTATGTGTTGAAATGATAGACGCTCTTACACCAAAGTTAGCACCTGTGTAAGCGAGATTACGTGATAAATGCATAGATGAAGACTAATTTCCGAGTATCAAGAAAAAGGCAGAAGTGGTAATGCTGAGAAAGCGTGAAAAAGATCCGATACAGGCAAAACCGTGTAGAAGATTTGCTTACGTAGTACTGTTCCGGCGTACAGCGTCCTCTAGGCGAAGAGAAAATAAGCGCCGCGCCTCCTGAACACGGCCCAGTTGAATACTAGCCGTTCTCTTGCTCTACAGCAGCGACTTACGAACTGTTTAATTTCATCTGCATTAGACATTGTCTCTGTCGCCCATTGATTGCGACACCTCATTGTAAATTCTCAAAGTTAAGCATTGTCATTTACCTCGCTGTAATAAAAACGCATTAATACGACTTGCTTGAATTGTCGTCTAGCGATCCGAGGAAGCAGGTTTCGTAGGAGCCACATATTCGACGAGCAGGCAGGACTCAACAGATACACCTGGAAAGGCAAATCTGCTCAGTGCCGGACTGGCAAGTCACCGTGAGTTGACAGGTATGCATGAGTGGCAGGACACTATTAAAGTGACGGCTGAATCTATCCACTCTGATATTTGTGCATACGTTATAGGGGTAATGGTGGCCATTTCTGAAGCCTTTGGCAGCTTGTGGTAGCCAGCGGTGTTGTCCTGCTTGTGGGAGATGCAGTGCCCTAGGCCGATTAACAGCTGTCTAAGGAATTACTGCAGAAAACCGGTGACGCGATCAACATCCCCCGATGTAATTGTAACCAAAGACATTACTAAGGGATGTCCCTAGGGCTCAGTTTGGGGCCTCGTGTTTTGGAAAATAAAAATGTAGCAGTGAATACAGTCTCCTGCATGAATAAGCATCTGTGTTCGGGGTCGTCGCGTCCGCTTGCTATCAACTGATTCTCTTCCAGGGTACTATTCACGTACAATCAGAAACGTAGTGTAGGAGAGTATTAGAGGTGATGGTGGCATCGTCGACACTTAAATTGACGATAGCTCCGAAAAAGTCCACTTAGATGCTACTAAAATGAAAGATGGCAAGAGATATGTCAATAAGAACTGATGATTCAGTAATTCATTGGAAAAATGTGTGTAAATATCTGTGGATATACCTGTCCCAGAGATGGAAATTTTCGTCTCACATCGACCAGGTTGGCGGAAAAGCTTTATCAGTGTCACATTACAAGCACAAATATACAAATAAACTAACAAACACTTCCAAAATACAAGGAATATACACAGGGTGGTCCATTGATCGTGACCGGGACAAACATCTCACGAAATGAGAGTCAAACGAAAAAAGTACAAAGAACGAACGTGTCTAGCTTGAAGGGGGAAACCAGATGGCGCTATGGTTGGCCCGCTAGATGGCACTTCCATGGGTCAAACGGATATTAACTGCGTTTTTTTTAATAGGAACCCCATTTTTGTTACATATTCGTTTAATACGTAAAGAAATATGAATGTTTTAGTTGGACCACTTTTTTCGCTTTGTGATAGATGGTTGCTCTGTAGTTTTCCAGCATTACCAGAAATTTCGTCCAGTTTTCTTGGATATTTACAACTATTCATCTACATAAGCCTTTCATGTAAAACTTACACCAAACGCATTTACTTATAAAAGAAGAGGTTCTACTACTAAGATAGGGTGCTCCAGCGCTGTTGCGAACATCTTCGTAGTGAAGCCTATCTTTGTTTTAAAGATCCATTTACATTTATTAAACCCATCGCTTGTCTGTTAATCACTATTCTCGCGCTTAATTGGTCTTAAACTCTCTTAATGATTGTGAATTTTTGAGTAAACTTTTTCGCGGTTATCACACTATAACGTTTCGTGTGACATATTCTGTCAAACACATTGAAAAAGCCATCTGATAACTTGGCTGCACTCGCTTTTATTTTGTATGTTGCCCTACAAAAATTCTATAATGAGTTATGACCAGTAATACACATTTGCAGTGACAGTGCTGGTTGCGTGTCAGATACGATTTTCTTCGTTAACTGTTTCAGTGTTGTCTTCAAATTCTCTTTAGTTTCTTAATACAACTCCAAAAGGGAGATGGGCCTGAACATAAACTAATTCGCATTCGCCTCTTTTCGGATTAGCGCGACTATTTAGTCTTTAAAATGATTCTAATATCCCGCTTTGTCCAAATGTTCCTTCCCTTCATCTATGACAGCATTCCAGCCCCTCGTTACGATTAAATATCCCATTCCAAATATTTTCCAAACATTTAATATGATAGACCTCTTAATTTGACACTCGACTACGGCATGTAAGCTTAAAATATTGGATATGCTTTCAATTTGACCACCAGTGATATTTCAGATTATGCAAATGGCCTTTATTTTAGTGGGATTGTCTCTGTTAATTATTATTCATACTCTTGCTTTACCATTATCTGTCCAAATATGAAAAGTCCTACGATCTCCTCTCAAAAAATCTTTTTTGTCTGTAAATCACACCTCGCAGAATCCCAAAATACTTCAGCTACATATACATACTTAGGCTCCTCCGTAAATCAATATTTTGTGCATGGCCGGAAGTACCTTGTACCACTGCTAGTCAGTCTTTTTCCCGATCAGCTCGCAAATGACGCGCAAGAAACGTCTTCTTCCCCCAAGCGACTCTCATTTGAGTTCGCGGAGCACTTTCGTAATAGTCGAGAGTTGATCGAACCTACCAGTGACATATGCTTCGATGTCTTCCCCAAACACTAGAGCAGTCACACAAGCGTTCCGTACGCTGTCTCCTTCACAGACGAGCCACGCTTTCCCATAATTATGCCAATAAACAAAAGTCGACAAATTCACCTTCCCTACAACCGGCCTTACTTATCTATATCCTTTTCGCTTATACCATTAAATTTCCTGGTTTTCCACTCTGCCTCAAGGTTCTATCATTTCACACATCCACTCTATTGGCTTTCACTTCTCTTCGGATAGCTCCTCTTGAAGAATTTCCTCCTGGAGAGCCAAAAGGGTGGCGATTTTACTTCCGTAACATTTTATCCGAAAACCAGTAATCACGGACTTCTTGTCGGAGAATTGCGTGCTAAGGCTCTTCTTAGTAAAAACGCAAAAATACCCCAAAATAGAAGCTAAAGGAGTAAAAGATCAGTGAAAACGCTTTCTTGGTTCAGTGTTAATATCAGGTGTGATCCTCCTTATTGGACAGGCAGCACCATACTGTTATTTTTCGAGGCTGTAAATGTAACTCACCAGGAAAGAATTTTATCCATCCTTGGTTCTAAGAACTAAGCTCTCCTCCGTGCATCACTTACGTCAGAAACAACATATTGTATGCAAAGCAGAAATGGTGATTGACATAATTTGTTACAATCTTCCAGCTAGATATTAGTGAACTTGCAGTGGGAATGGAGGCTCCCCAGTGGAAATATCTGGGTGGAAATTACAGTAAACCTCGTAGTGAACTAATTTTAATTTTCCTCTGGCAACGTTACCCTAGCAGAAAGTATGTACAGAAAGTATGTAAGCCTAGTGATTTTGTGTGTGTGTGTGTGAGAGAGAGAGAGAGAGAGAGAGAGAGAGAGAGAGAGAGAGAGTGTATGTGTGTGTGTGTGTGTGATGATGTTAAGTCGACGAGCTATACATGAACTGCCATTCTGTTTAGATTTATTCCATCTCTACGTTGCTACTGAATCACAAAGTTAGAAAGTATGAAAGCCTAGTAATTTTGTATGTGTTTGTGTGTGTGTGTGTGTGTGTGTGTGAGTGTGTGTGTGTGTATGATGATGTAAAGTCGACGAGCTACACATGAAGTGCCATTCTGTTTAGCGTTATTCTTTCTTTAACCCCAGAAAACTAAAAAGGGGAAATGTTACGTTGCTACTGAACCATAGTAAAGTTTATTACTTCACATTATTTCAAAGGGTATAGGTTATGCATTAATTAATTACCAGTTTTAGATTTCCAATGGTGTGTTACGTACCAAACTAAGTACAAAAAGTCCTATTTTGTATCCTTCTGAAATAGTAAAGTTCTTTCATGTTTCATTAACTACATATAAGGGCAAAGTTGGTTTTTGTACGAATTTTTTGCACAAAAATTGCATCCAGCTGAGAGTGGGGTAAGAAACGCTCGCAGTTGAAAATACGAGGGTTATTCCAAAAGTAAGGTCCGATTGATTGCCAAATTGAAACCACAGTGAACATCAGAAATGTTTTACTTGTAACAATTAGCTACACCTTTCAGCTACTTCTCTACGTAATCGCCGTTCTGACTTAGACTTTTGTCATAGCGTTGTACCAACTTTTCAATAGCCTCATCATAGAAGGCAGCCGCCAGTGCTTTCCGCCAATTCTCCACGCTGGCTTACACCTCGTTGTCTGTGTCAAAATGTTGTCTTCAAAGACAGCGGTTCATGTGACCAGAGATGAAACTCAGGGGGAGACAATTGCTGACTGTATTGTGGGTAATCTAACATTTCCATTTGAAAACGATGCAGGAGCATCTTCATTGCCCCTGCAGAATGCGGCTGAGAATTGTCGTGAAGACGAAACAGCACGACAGTTATGTAATGTTGGCTGCATAGCTTCAGGCGAAATTTCTCACCAGGCCCTCGTACTTGGCGGCAGACACTATTTTCTAGACATCTTTACGCACTCACTGCGAGCTCAGAAATGAGAAGAGCGACGTGATGCTAACTGGGGTTATACTAGAGACACTACCCAACACATCTGTGCAAAGCTTTATCGGATTTTCATAGTCGTTTCCATTTCGCGACCGATCGGACCTTACTTTTGGAATAACCCTCGTACATTAGAGTGGCGCATAGTTCCCGCATTTGCCTGATAAGTGAACCCCACTCGGAACCAGAATTTCTTTCTAACGTTAATTTGTTTTTTGGGCAATGGTTTTTACTTTTCGCAGCAAATATTTAAATGGCGGGCGAATATGTATGTGTGTGTGTGTGTGTGTATGAGTGTGTGGACAGGTGAGCAAGTGTGTCTGAGCATGTGCGTGTGCAACAAGGTAATTAGATTCCCTCTGGGTTTGTTGTTAGTGTCAAATGGAATTTTTTTGATGCGCTTTTCACTTCATACCTCTGAAATAAACCATACCATTTCAGTTCTGACCCATTGTGGAGTCAAGGATTCCTTAGCTAATTTTTAATCACACAACTGCAACAACAACAGGAAGTTCTATACCGATTTGACAGAGATTGTAGCGTAAGTACCATGTTGTATATGTAGCATAACCGTAGAGGCAGCCCTCTTCATAAGTTAGTAGAGCGTATGGTGCCTAAAGAGAGATGCAGTACGTAGTACATTGTTCTCTAAAGTTCAACAGTGATAATTCTACGAAAAGCGTTCTGTAACATCTTGAGCTTGCCTATGAGTTCAAAAGTAATAATTCTACGAAAAACGTTCTGTAAAATCCAGAGTTTGTGTACGGTTAAAGTATTTCTATCATTCTCCGGGCTTTGTACGGGCCTCATTGCATAAGCCACCACGTCGAGTGTGGCCTGTGCCTGCTTGCGTGTCCTTTTTCCGCCGCGCTCTTTCCGCACGGGGGATTTCCCGTTTAAATTCGCTGCGCTAAGCTTCGATCTTCGTCCGCCTGCCTTTGTCACTGAGGGAGAAATACGGGACCCGCTGGCCCGTGTCGTTCTACGCGATCGGTCCGGACCGCAATTAATTCGAGAGGGTCCTTCTTTTTCTCTTTTTGGACGAATGTGGTCACGTTTCTCTACACGTTCTGCGCTCAGCCTCTAACTGTTCTTCTGACTGAAAAAGTGAGTAACGTCCGCACGCTTGAAATATGTTTTTAACATTCTATTGGACTCATTTCTGGAGGTGTCGCAGCATCTTTATGAAGACTTCTGCAGTAAAGAATCAAGCCGTTGATTTCATCATAATTTCTGAAATGTCATATGGCTCCACCCTAGAATAGAACATGAAAGTCTTCATATGGCAGAACGACGTTTTGTGTACAGTAGAATGAAGAAACAATTTTACACCTCTTAAAAATGGAAATCTCAAGGAAAAAAAGAAGTAGGAAAGTCAGAAATTCTGTACGTGTCTATAAGTCTTGTGCCAACTTCTTCGTGTATTAAATATGACACAGTGTTATCTACAGAAAAAATTAAATACAAGAACATAGCAAGGAGATTAGGAAAACCAATTATTATTATTCCCACTCTCACATTTCTTATCTCTCTCGTATATTTATTATTATATACCTACTATTATATATCTTATTGACACTAATACAACTAGAAAAAATTTCCTTTAATTACCTTAAACGTTGCAAGAGCATGGAAAACTAAACGTAAAAGGAGGTTCAAGAGACTTACTTGTACTAATTATCTTAAGTGTGCTTCATCCACATATATTATAAAAACGGATCTCTGTATGTATGTACGTATATGTGTATGTTCCACATCTACTCTCAAACCGCTGGACCGATTTCAACAAAACTTCGTATACGCGTCCCTTATTGTCACACAAGAATTTCTGTAGGGGTAAAACCACCTAACTATCATAGTTAATGAGAAATAACGTCATAAACAATAAGACGCATGCAAACTACTGCATCATGTATGACATTCAAATTTGTTACTCAGTTCGCAATAAATCAAAATAATGGCTCTGAGCACTATGGGACTTAACAGCTATGGTCATCAGTCCCTAGAACTTAGAACTACTTAAACCTAACTAACCTAAGGACAGCACACTACACCCAGCCATCACGAGGCAGAGAAAATCCCTGACCCCGCCGGGAATCGAGCCTGGGAACCCGGGCGTGGGAAGCGAGAACGCTACCGCACGACCGCGAGATGCGGGCTCGCAATAAATCAGTATCCACATATTCCACTAAATGCGCCTACAAAGTTAGGTGATGGTACCACACATAGTTTAGAAGCTGTGACGTCATATACACTAAGATGCAGGAAAAACTACCGTTCTGTGCGTAGTGTTCAAATTTATTACTTCTTTGCTACTTATTCTATTCCGAACGCATTTCGCGGACAGTATTTACATATGCAGCTGAATACACCTACAAAATTATGTCACTGTATGACACATAGATCGGGAGATAAGAAGTCATAAACACTGAGATGGGCCGCATCATGTACGAAGGTTTTATGCATTTACTCTTAACTACTAAAAACTCCTCTAGACGAGTCCGTTAAAGGAAATCTCTGACATCTAGCAGCGCTTTTGACAGCTTCTAACTGCGAAGAACAAATGGCTGTAGGCGAAAACGATAGCAAACTGCAGAAGCAATTCAGAGGCGGGCTGCTAGACTCGTTGCTGGTAGGTTTGATCATCTCCCGAGTGTTACGGAAATGCTTCAGGAACTCGGCTGGGAGTCTCTAGAGGAAAGGAGGCATTCTTTTCGTGAATCGCTACTGAGGAAATTTAGAGAACCAGCATTTGAGGCTGACTGCAGTACAATTTTACTGCCGCCAACTTATGTTTTGCGGAAAGACCACAAAGATAAGATAAGAGAGATTAGGGCTCGTACAGAGGCATATAGGCAGTCATTTTTCTCTCGTTCTGTTTAGGAGTAGAACAGGGAGAGAAGATGCTAGTTGTGGTACGAGTTGCCCTCCGCCACGCACCGTATGGTGGATTGCTGAGTATGTATGTTGAAGTAGATGTAGAACTATGAAGAAGCCTTGCCGTAGAGACGTTTACATAATCGTGTTTTAGACACACGGAGCCCCAGCCCCAGAGTACAGAAGCTTTTCGGCATTCTGTACTGATACATTTGTGCTCTATACATATTTATTGTATGGCTATTTCACAATGTCGAAGATGTCTCCGTGAATATATGTAAATGAAATTTCTTCAATATCTAAGAGGTTTCAGCCACGCCGTATACTTCACGCCAGTAGTGGAACAAGGGGGCTGCTACACCACTTTTGGTATCAAATTGATACCAAATTACTTACACAAATTAATTAATTGATCAATTAATTAACCCCACCCCCTGATGGTGTAAAAGATTTCCCCAGCCAGCACATGTCTCTCTCCATCCCCTCCCCTCTCCTCTGCTACCCTCCCATCCCCTCACAGGATGTTGAACAACATCCTTCCTGCAAACCGAAATGTTCTGCGATGTCTTCTCGAAATGTTCCACAAACACTGACACAGTGATCAATAACAAAGTATCTCACTGCCAAGTGTCACATCCCAAATGTATACAAGTCTGGAGACCTAGGTTTCCCTCAAAATACAGTCCTGTAGAAGCATTGCTATTGGCTCCCACCAAATTAGTGGGCGGATGATTTGAGAACTCAAATGCGAATCCCTGGAGGGAAGACGATTTTGTTTTTGAGAAACACTATTTAAACCAGCATTTGAAGCTGACTGCGGAAGGATTCTATTGCCACCAACGTACATTTCGCATAAGGAGCACGATGATAAGATACGAGAAATTAGAACTAATAGGGAGGCATATAGATACTCTTTTTTCTTCGCTCTATTTTCGAGTTGCGACGGGGCGATAAATAAAGTGCGGTTGAAGCTTTCGCACGATTGTGCATCTACAAATGTTCATTTGAAAGGGTACAGTACCGCCCGACATTGAAAATAGGTACAACATAGTTCATTATTTTTGTCAGAACAACACATTTTTTTTTTTTTTTTGTAAAATAACTCAATTTCAATTAATACAGCGAAGCCGGATACCAGTGTGGGAAAGAATGACAATTTATTTATTTAATTGATCACACGTGCACTCCCACAAAGTAAATCCCTACATCCAGTTTGGTGAGATCTGTGAAATGAATGAGTGTATGGTCGTCTGCTAACCGCAGATAGTGAATGTGAATATATGATCATCTTTGAGTCGATCCTTTGGCCACCTTTGGTGGGACCAAAGAGATGAAATTTACCAGAGCTTTGAGCGCCTGAAATGTGGCTGACCAATACGATAGCAAGGTGCTTCCCCCACCTCGACAGAGATGGGAGAGAACCTCAAGAACGGCCATGTTTCAGCACTCTGCCGCTGGATCTTGTGCTGTTAAGAACTGTTTAATTTGTGCTCCGTAATGACGAAAGAGTGGAGACATGGTATGCATGTGGAATATTTAAGAGTAGTTTGAAATATTAATTTCTCTATTTCAGGAACTTTTGTGGGGAGAATTAAATGTCAGGCAGGCAATATTAATGGGATTGTAGGAATCTTCGGAAGTGACCAACGGTCACAATGAAACCACGTGTAGCAATAAGTTGAAATACTTCCGTGTGCTTAAGTTAAGCTGAATTACTAGCGTGTGTACAATAAGTTGAAATATTTGAGAAATAGCGTGTGTACCATAAGTTGAAATATTTAAGAAATGGCGTGGGCAGGACTTGAAATTAAAGACGAGTACTTCCACGTGGTGAGTACTGTGTGAGTCTCAAACTGTGGATGAGACAAAAGACAAAGAGAAGTACTCATCCATGGTATCAGTTGAGGACTCGCGTGTGTGATGAATACGTTCTTAAAATTACTTTATGTAATATGATTCCGTGTGACGCTAGATTCAAACTCTGAGAGAGAAGCAAGGTGAGTCGGCCGTCTATCCAGCAACGCCACTTGGCTTGCATTGCACAGGAAGACGTGCAAATACCTCCAGAGTTCATAGTAGGAAAGTAGAATTACGAAATGGGGCAGTGTCGTGTGAAACTGGGATAAATATTAATTGAAGTGGGAAAGCTGAAAGTGATAGTGTTGTGACTATTTAGTGTAGTATTTCATGTTGTAGTGTGATGTATGTCATGTAATTTGGGTAAGTGTGGTTTGCATGGGAGAGTAGCGAGGTAGTTTCAAAAGATTAGTGGGGTATGCTTGTTCCTTCGGTACCGCTCGGTCTGGAGGAAAGTTTAGTGATGATGATTGTGAGAGTCGAAGTGTGAGGTATAATAAAAGATCCACCATCCTATCCAGAAAGTGCACTGTAGCGTTAAAAGTAATTACGAGACCATAATATAGAGATTCACCATTGTAAAGCCATGCCCACTGGGCGGAATTTCTTATGTGTTATTGTTGTAGGTTGTAGAATTTGTGTGTTTCGGTTAGAGAATTTATCGGAATAAATAAGATAGTGAAAAGAAAAAGATTGGTGGACTTTTACTTCGAATTGTATGTTGTCATAATGTCCCGAATTTATAATGTGTGCGGTGACCACGTGTTGACAAAAGCCGTTAAATAAAAGACAAAAAGAAAATGTGGTATTGCCAGTGCGTAGTGTACAGTCAGAGTTCTGTGAATTACTGATAGTCAGATGCGTGTTTCCATTGCGTATTAATCATATAGGAGGATAACTTGTAACTTAAGTGTGAGTACTAGAGTTCATGTTACTCGATAAATAAGAATGAATCCACTCGCTTGGCAGACCACTCATCTTGCAGGCCTGACTGCTTGATGCCACAGTATGAGCAAGGCATGTGGGTGCCTCTCACATTAAAAAATGTTAGTGCAAATTTTGGCTCTCCCGTAAGTCTCAGGGGATGATTTTCACACTTGGTGCATTAATACACTGTTCCGCACCCGCACATTAGTTATAGTTTTTGAATCAATATTCATAAGTACAGTTTATGCTAGGGAACAAAAGTTAGGCGATTACTATAGCAAAATCAATTTTTCACGACACAGTTCACTCTATTTATTGGCGTTGTCCTTTTCTTTCACAAAATGAAATTAGCACTGGTGAGACGGTTTACAGTTTTACTTTAATAATAATTGTACTCTGAACCCCCAACAGCAGTAATGTAGGGTGCTATAAACGAAAATTACTCAATCAGTTCGAACAGAACGACAAGTCCCACTGTCCTCTTTGTTCAAGCAGTTCTGGAGCGAAACCACAGATCGTCACATGTTCACATACGCCGTTGTGTACCACGTAATTCGCACTCACACAAATGATCGTAGCACTTCCAGTTCACCAAATATATGCATGCACACTTACCCTATTAAACAATACTGTTTGTCGAAATAAATCGGGGCGAAAAAAAATTCTTACTCAAACGACAACATGGGCCACCCAAAAGTGGGGCTTGTTCGCCACCCACCGGCTCCCCGACTACCGAAAGACTGACCAACGACTCCCCCCTGGCCGAGATGGCTGCTCGCTTATATAGGCTCGGACGTGTACCCCCCCCCCCCCCCCCCCTGGTTATGCAAGTACCAATCCCACCAGTTAAGGTTACAAATTTTGATACATAAATCCCTCCGCGAAAATATGTACACCATCGGAACCGCGTTAAAAAGTACACCTTATTTACTATATTACATTAATTTCTAGGATTATTCTATCGCCCGTAAATCAAGTTTTAGTTTTTGCAAAAATTTCGCCAGTTAGCGAATATTTGTTTCCATCTGTGCTGCAAAGTTTTAACATAAAATTGCACGTAGCACCGTTTTTAGACGTAATCTATAGCTATTTACACATTGCTCTGCTCTAACTCTTCATATCTATAATAATTAATTAATTATGGGCGATAAATGTTAATAATAATTTGCAAACAATGAAATCTATTGCAAGTTAAGTGTATAGTATAACTTAACCAGTTTAAAATACGTGTGATGCCACCCAAAATATTATATAGTGCCGTTCTTTACGTCATGAAATTTCTATTGATTTTTTTAAACAATTTTCCCTCAAACTTTGTTTATTGCTCTTTACGGGCTTAATTATTTATGAATCTTAGCACATGATTACGGCACTCGATCCGCTATTACGTAACGTTTTTAATGAGTGCTCGGTCATCCCTGTAAGTTTTAATTTACTATTTTTAGTAATCTTTCATTATTCTTGATATTAATCGATTTTGAGTTTACTATAATTTTTGCGTCTCGTGACTTGAAATAAAGATCGATCTTTCAGAAGGTGCATATTGCTGACCACAATCCACTGCCGCATCACTCTTCACCGTAAGTTACATAGCATTCGCGTAATGCGCGAAATACCAAACAATTCCCCAAGCTGCGGGCCACGTGGCCGCCCGGCTGCGGAGACATCCCACCGACCGTTGCAAATCTCGCGCGGGCGCGCCACGCGCTTGCGCGAATCGCGCACCATGTAGCGCGCTCACTCTCCACAAAGCAATTCTTACATACTAGGCCTAATCATCTATCAACGGGGGTTTGTACCGTCACAGAGTGGAACAGAAAAGGGAATGACTAGTAATCGTACAGGTTACTCTTAACCACAAACCGTACGATGACCTGCGCAGTATCCATGTAGACGTAGATGTAAATTTAGTCTACCTATTAAGATGTCACCCATAGTCCCCAATTTGTTTCTCACTGCAGTCACTTGGTGATACCTATCTCAGAGGTTGTAGTATGTTTACCTACAATACTTAGATGAAACAGTACACATCACTTCTCATCTGCCTTACCTCACGGTATCGCTGTTATTTAGTCATCGGTCTTCTGTGTGGTTTGATGAGGCCCACCATGAATTCCTCTCCTGTGCCAACCTCTTCATCTCAGAGTAGCACTTGCAACCTACGTCCTCAGTTGTTTGCTGGATGTATTCCAGTCTCTGTCTTCCTCTATAGTTTTTGTCCTCAACAGCTCCCTCTAGTTCCATGGAAGTCATTCCCTGATTTCTTACCAGATGTCTCATCATCCTATCCCTTCTCTTTGACATTGTTTTCCACAAATTCCTTTCCTCTCCAATTCTGCACAGAACCTCCTCATTGCTTACCTTACCAGTCCACCTAATTTTCGTCTGTAGCACCACGATTCCCTTCTTTTCCAGTTTTCCCACAGTTCATGTTTCACCACCACACAATTCTGTGCTCCAAACCTTCATTCTCAGAAATTTCTTCCTGAAATTAAGGCCTTCGACTAGAGTAGACTTTTCTTGGCCAGGAATATCCTTTTCACACATTGCCAGTCTGCTTTTGGTGTCCGCCTTGCTCCATCCATCATTGGTTATTCTGCTGCCTAGTTAGTGAATTCCTTAATTTCACCTACTTCGTGACCATCAATCCTGATGTTAAGTTTCTCTCTGTTCTCATTTCTGCTATTTCTCAGTACTTTCTTCTTCCTTCGCTTTACCCTGTCTGTACTCAATAGACTTTTCATTCCATTCAACACATCCTGTAATTCTTCATCACTTTCACTGGGGATAGCACTCTCATCAGTGAATCTTATCACTGATATCATTTCACCTTAAATTTTAATTCTACTCCTGTACCTTTCTTGTATTTCTATCATTGCTTACTCGATGTACAGACTGAGCAGTAGGGACAAAATACATCCCTGTCTTACACCCTTTTTAATCCGAGCATTTCGCTCTTGGTTATCCACTCTTATTATTCCCTCCTCGCTCTTGTACATATTGTATATGACCCATCTCTCCCTATAGCTTACGCCTATTTTTCTCAGAATTTCCAACATCTTGTACCATTTTACATGTCGAATCCTTTTTCCAGGTCGACAAATCCTATAAATGTGTCTTGATTTTTCTTTAGTCTTGCTTCATTATAAACCGCGTCGTCAGAATTGCGTCTCTAGTGCCTTTACCTTTTCTAAAGCCAAATTCATCGTTAGCTAACACGTCTTCAATTTTCTTTTTCATTATTCCGTACACTATTCTTTTAAGAAACTTGGATGCATGATCTGTTAAGCTAATTGTGCGATAATTCTCGTGGTTCTCGGCTCTTGTTCTCTTCGGAACTGTGTGGATGATATTTTTCTGAAAATCAGATAGTATGTCGCCAGACTCATCCATTCTACAACCCAATGTGAAAGGTCGTTTTGTTGCCTCTTCCTCCAACTATTTTATAAATTCTAACGGAATGTTATCTGCCCCTTCCACCTTATTTGATTCTAAGTCCTCCAAAGCTCTCTTAAATTCTGATTGTAACACCGGATCCTCTATCTCTTCTAAACGTACTACTGTTTCTTCTTGTATCACCTCTGACATATCTTCTCGCTCCTAGAGACCTTCAATGTACTCTTTCCACCTATCCACTCTCTCCTCTGTATTGAACAATGGAATTCCCCATGCACTCCTGATATTATCACCCATGCTTTTAATTACACCAAAGGTTGTTTTGACATTCCTATATGCTGAGTCAGTCCTTCTGACAATCATTTCTTTTTCGATTACTTCACATTTTTCATGCAGCCGTTTCGTCATTTTTTTTATTTATGCATCAGCGACTTGTATCGCTTACCTGTCGTGTACTAATGAGTCTTCCAGTCTTCAGTATATAGCACTTGAATTCATCTGATTTCGACAAGTAAGAGATGTCTCCTGCCAAGTTATAGACCTCTACTAATCCTTTTGAAATACCGTCACGCTCTCATAGCACTGTTACATTAGCTAGAATACTGACAGGTAGAGAGCTATCACAAAGAGAATAATGGCACACCAACGTACAGAAGGAAATTCACCACCACGCAGAGTACACACGTACTGCACAAAGATATTCAGAAGCAAAACACCTACAAATCATCTATACTGAATGACAGTCTATAAATAACGCTCAATACGTGTCCTAATCTCCTTTATCATGTTCCTATGATTGCCACACCAGAGATACGACAGTGTAATGGTCATCGATTCTTTGTTGACAACATGGAGTCTCTCTCTCCGCTCGTTATCTTTTTCATATCCAATGGAGTAAAACTATAAACTATAAAATCGTCGCTAACATTACCTAGTAAAGAACTCAGCAACATTTTACCGCGTCTCTGTTTTCTGATATATTGTGGAAACAAATTCAGTCTGAATGCTGACATCGACCACGTGTGGTGATCTCATTAAATGTACATGTATCAGTCCACTGGAGCAAGCAACCAGTGATTGAAGCCACTTCCATGGTCCTGTGTATTTTTTTGTCACCTGCACTGGAGGAAGACAATATCGACTATCAGTCACACGGAGAGTGTTCGTGTGTTGTTGTCACACAAGCATTTTGATACATTGTTTTTTGCAGTAACACATCTTAGCAGTGTATGACTATTGCTTTCTACACGCCCATACATTTTGTTTTTCTAACATGACTTCGAGGCCTCTGTTAGGTGCTAATTCGACATTAACGTGTTTCAACCCATTGGCTCTTCAGGAAGCTGGACATCACATGGTGTAAACTATGCTGCTCTCACAACCCACAGGATGGTTGAAATAAAAGACAGAGGTCGTGTTTCTGATTGACAAAGATGTGGAAGACATTGCTACATATGGAAAGTGGAAGAGTCTTCAGCATTGTGCAGTGTTTCTAAACAGCTGTCCAAAGGTGATGACCTCTACATCTAATCTCATCTTCCACCGTGACAGGGCTGCAGATATCTTGGTATTCTGTTTCGAAGAGACCAAAAGCATTGATTCCTCATATTGCAGTCATGTATGTGATCACTGTTTTGGTGTTGGCAGCCCCCAGATGATGTTGCTGCCACCAGGACTCTCCCCATCTCAGAGAATTGGGTCAGTCAGTCATTATGTGGTAATCAGTAGCCTACCAGTGGACAGATGGGATGGAAAAGATACTGTTGATATGGGGTGACATACTGTAATAAGCACCACAGTTGATAGTGCTATCGATTTTAGGTGCTTTCCGTAATTTCAGTGTCAATCAGTGACACGGCTGCATGCTTCCCAGTTTCTGTATCATTACTAAACCATCCCTCCTCTACTTTGCCAGTGCCATATACTAAATTGTGAATGTACATGGTGTGGCAGTCAAACCTACATTTTTTAAATCAGTGTAAAATAAACATGGAAGCAGATATCAATATTTTATTCATATAGTCTTAGTCTATGTTAAAAGGCATTTAAGAAACGTCAATATCTGTTCCTTGTTTGAAAGTAATATCAGCAAGATGACGTCCACCTCGATCACAGCATTCTCGCAGGCGATTTACGAGGCTTTACATCACATGACGGAGCATGCCCTGAAGAATTCCCTCGATTTCCGGCCGGATTCTTGTTTTCAGATCACCATTGTTATGAGGTCTTACTTAAAAAGTATATTAAGTAAGACCTCATAACAATAAAAATCACAAGCTACAAGATTGGGTGAACGGTGGGACGGGGAGAGGGGCAAACAATCGCTCTATTCTTGGAAATCACCAAGTTAGGAAAAACTTCATTGAGAACATTAATGCTCACGTGGGCTGTGTGACTCGTTGCTCTATCTTGTTAAAATAATGTTTCAACACTCAGTGCATTTGATGACGCTGAGATATGCAGAATGTCCTTAACATTATGAATAGCGCTCAGTATTCACGGTAACAGATTGACCTCTTTTGTTCTCAATAAAATAAGGGCCTATTATTCCTGATGAGGACATTGCACACCAAAGCGTTACCTTGGTTGAGTGCAGGGGCTTCTCATGAAGTTGGTGAGGGTTCTGATCACTCCAATACCTAAAGTTCTGTTTGTAAGCATATCCACTGAGGTGATAATTTGCCTCGTTACTCATCTAGAAGTTCGAACAAGCTCCTCGTTTTCTTCGATCATTTGCAAAACACTTTCACAGAAATTCTGTCAGACCATGTAGTCGTTATTATTCAAAGCTCTAACAATTTCGATTTTGTTAAGTGTGGTGATGTAAGTGTAACCTCAAAATCCTCTGTACAGTCCTGTCAGGAATTCCAAGCACAACACTCTGTCTCCGCATTGATCTCCGGGGGCTTCTTCCCACAGCAATTGCCGGCCGGTTTGGCCGAGCGGTTCGAGGCGCTATAGTCTGGAACCGCGTGACCGCTACAGTCGCAGGTTCGAATCCTGCCTCGAGCATGGATGTGTGTGATGTTCTTAGGTTAGTTAGGTTTAAGTAGTTCTAAGTTCTATGGGACTGATGACCACAGAAGTTAAGTCCCATAGTGCTCAGAGCCATTTGAACCACAGCAATTCTTACACGTCCCACATTCTCGGGAGTACGCACCGTCTTCGCTCTGCCATCTCTTTTCCTTGTTGTTTCACTAACGTTTTCAAAGTTTTTGACCAAAGATTTTATTGAGTTAACCGAAGGCACCGGCCTATTACAATTAATTTGAAAATGTGCCCAGAAACGACGCTGAGCGGCTTCACAGCTACCGCTTTGGTAGAACGCTTTCACTGCAAACGACTGTTGTTGCTCAGTCCACTGCTCCATGGCTACTGGAATGCTTTGTGTTGGGGAACGCAGTGGTGACCTTGGTTATTCGCCCTCTACTACTTTCAATGCTTCCGCGGACTAATAATAAATGCAGATTTCACTGCTGCACCCTGTAGGTAGACGACTGTGCAGTACGTCCATTCATTGTTAATTCTTGGACATATACACCAAATTTTACCAGACAGCGTTCTATACCGAAGCAGTTAGGTTGTCTATACATTTTTAGCACTTCAGTCATAGCTTGGAATTTATCATTACGATTGGCCACCTTTCCCTATGTGGATGGGAGTTACAGAGTACACTTGCATTCATAGGATAAAGTTGGATGTTGAAAGATCTCCCCGCATTATCTTTGACCAACACTCCCTGCAACACTGCCGTCGATTTAATTTGCAACTGATCAGAAGTAGGTCAGTACTATACCCACCACATTCCACATCTTATAAAGGAACAGAGCGAGCTGCGTCCGTAGCTGTTCAGTGAAGGCTGTTTCACATCAATCATACTCATGGTCGCCACCCAAGCGCACAAGATCTCTCCAGACATGAGTATACTGAGGACGTTAGCACCTCTTGTCGGTGTGTGCCGGCCGAAGTGGCCGTGCGGTTAAAGGCGCTGCAGTCTGGAACCGCAAGACCGCTACGGTCGCAGGTTCGAATCCTGCCTCGGGCATGGATGTTTGTGCTGTCCTTAGGTTAGTTAGGTTTAAGTAGTTCTAAGTTCTAGGGGACTGATGACCTCAGCAGTTGAGTCCCATAGTGCTCAGAGCCATTTCTTATCGGTGTGTAGTGGATATGGCAATGTTATGGTGATATAACAGATGATTAAGAAAAAATGTGTGGTTTAAGCATGATGGAGCTCCAGACAGACGAAATGTATTGTTCTAGTGTTTAGGGTAATTACTAACGAGGAATTAGCAAGAGAAAAATGATCGTAGAACGCTAACACACGCACTACTAAGGCTACATGGTTCTACACTGAAACACTCTATAACGTTTAAGCCGTATGGTTTCCGAAATATTAGTCACGCAGAGTACAATACCCATAATACTCTTATGCAGGACATATATGCCCAACATCTGACTTACATCCACCCTGCATGTTTTCTATCCTACTCACTATGGTGACAAACTTTAAGGTGGTAAAACTACTTCGTTCTACCCCAAAGAAAAACATTGGTTCTGTGTGATACATTCACATTATGCTTTCTGGAGTGCTCACATACTGTTACAGTTCAGAAATTATTTTATGCTTGCGTCAGTCCTAAGAAACAATCGCCAGCAGTGGAAAATGCATCTAATGAGGAAACAGGCAAATGCACAGCAGCGGTGTTTGGCACTTGTGAAATTACGCACCATGCTGCACTAGCTCCATAAACAGGTCAAGCTAGTGTCAACATACAGGGTTTTCAGTACCTCACAAATCTCTGTCAGTGACTTAGAAAAGGGTTTGAAACATTTTACGTAAATCACTTTTGCTAAAAATTCTGAATTATTGTTTCGGTGTTTGGAGTCCATACCAAGAAGATATTGGAAAAAGAGAAATGATCATGGAACATAAACACATTCCAAGGGCTACACAGTTGCGTACTTAAACACAAATAATTCAAGAGCTGCGTGGTTTCTCACCAATTAGTCGTGAGGAATGCAACGCTGTTTATATTTCAATGTAAAATAATATATTTCCAGCGAGTGACTTACATTCTCCCTGCAAGTTTCTCTCTGATAAGCTTTGGTGACAAACTGTAAGGTGATAAACCAACTACCTTGCACAACAAAGAAAACATGGATTCCTTGTAACACAAACATGACATAGGTTTCTGGAGGTTTACGACGACTGCTGTTTATGAAGTTAAGCATGATTATGGTTCGGAAATTGTGATATGTTCATGACAACCCTATAAAATGATCAGCTGGAAATGCATGTGAAGAAACAGTGACACTGTATGAGGAAATAAACACCACAATCTATAGCCATCCCTCAGGGGGCTCACCATTCATTTGCTGAGTACGCGCTTGCTGAACCTGAGTTCCCCAAGCTGGAGACTAGTGAGCACCAACAGTTCTCTGTCACCATAACATCTGGACATGCTTCAACGACCACCATGTGGCGGGTGGTGGAATCTTGTATGTCACTGAGACCAGGGAGCTTGGCTTAACCACCACCTGGCAAACAAGGATGGTACCAACGTCACTTAAAAAAAATAAAAAAAGTAAAAAAACTTCTCAATCCTAAAGTGTGCTGCACACTGATGGGATGTACGGCTGTTGAGGCAGAACAGTGGAAAGAAGGCCACTTCTGGGGTACCTGTCGCACCTCAGTTCTACAGGTCTCTGGCAGGTCTCTGTCTAGGTGGACATAAGTTCTCTAGCTGCTCGTGAGACGACCATTGAGGTTCTTAATTCTTCAGAAAGTGCTCCCAGTTGATCAAGTGGGCCACTGCTACCCATCCCACCAACAGAAGCCGTGAGGGTGTCTCTCCTGAACATTCTCTTCAGAAATGCAGAATCAGTTGTAGTAACAGGGCACAGGTATGTCGAAATGTTTTTCTGATAGTCGAAAGATGCGAGGTCACCTTTGCTAAGGTATTCCGATTCTATATCCAGAAAGGTTTAGATGGTATTACTAGTGGTCTGAATATGATGATACAGCTTCATTATGGTACACTGTTGATTGAAACGGCCACTACCGGGAATGTACTGAGACTTCTGAAAGCAAACCTTAAATTCCAACTGTGAGGTGGTAACATGTGAAGACCTAATAGATGAGGACATCATTGTCTTACAGCAGGAATGGGCAGACAAGGGTGTTGCGGAAGTTCAAAATGTGAAGAAGGGAAACCTACATTCATTCCAACATTCAGTACGCAAGACCTGCCAAGTCACACTAAGATATGTTTCTTACACTTATTCAGCTTTCCCATAGAGTGTTTCAAGTGTCAGAAATTTGGTCATACTATTGTTGTGTGTAATGGTCGTGTTACTTGTGGGAACTGTGGTCAAGCAGCTCGTGAACCTGGTGTGGAATGTACATCTTCATCAGTATGTGTTAATTACTCTAACTCACATTCAGTCTGGAGTAGAGTGTGCCCCATCTATAGGGATGAAAAGAAAATTCAAGACTTAAAATTCTATGTAGCACGTCGAAGCAAAGAAGCTGTTTAAATATACACTCCTGGAAATTGAAATAAGAACACCGTGAATTCATTGTCCCAGGAAGGGGAAACTTTATTGACACATTCCTGGGGTCAGATACATCACATGATCACACTAACAGACCCACAGGCACATAGACACAGGCAACAGAGCATGCACAATGTCGGCACTAGTACAGTGTATATCCACCTTTCGCAGCAATACAGGCTGCTATTCTCCCATGGAGACGATCGTAGAGATGCTGGATGTAGTCCTGTGGAACGGCTTGCCATGCCATTTCCACCTGGCGCCTCAGTTGGACCAGCGTTCGTGCTGGACGTGCAGACCGCGTGAGACGACGCTTCATCCAGTCCCAAACATGTTCAATGGGGGACAGATCCGGAGATCTTGCTGGCCAGGGTAGTTGACTTACACCTTCTAGAGCACGTTGGGTGGCACGGGATACATGCGGACGTGCATTGTCCTGTTGGAACAGCAAGTTCCCTTGCCGGTCTAGGAATGGTAGAACGATGGGTTCGATGACGGTTTGGATGTACCGTGCACTATTCAGTGTCCCCTCGACGATCACCAGTGGTGTACGGCCAGTGTAGGAGATCGCTCCCCACACCATGATGCCGGGTGTTGGCCCTGTGTGCCTCGGTCGTATGCAGTCCTGATTGTGGCGCTCACCTGCACGGCGCCAAACACGCATACGACCATCATTGGCACCAAGGCAGAAGCGACTCTCATCGCTGAAGACGACACGTCTCCATTCGTCACTCCATTCACGCCTGTCGCGACACCACTGGAGGCGGGCTGCACGATGTTGGGGCGTGAGCGGAAGACGGCCTAACGGTGTGCGGGACCGTAGCCCAGCTTCATGGAGACGGTTGCGAATGGTCCTCGCCGATACCCCGGGAGCAACAGTGTCCCTAATTTGCTGGCAAGTGGCGGTGCGGTCCCCTACGGCACTGCGTAGGATCCTACGGTCTTGGCGTGCATCCGTGCGTCGCTGCGGTCCGGTCCCAGGTCGACGGGCACGTGCACCTTCCGCTGACCACTGGCGACAACATCGATGTACTGTGGAGACCTCACGCCCCACGTGTTGAGCAATTCGGCGGTACGTCCACCCGGCCTCCCGCATGTCCACTATACGCCCTCGCTCAAAGTCCGTCAACTGCACATACGGTTCACGTCCACGCTGTCGCGGCATGCCACCAGTGTTAAAGACTGCGATGGAGCTCCGTATGCCACGCAAACTGGCTGACACTGACGGCGGCGGTGCACAAATGCTGCGCAGCTAGCGCCATTCGACGGCCAACACCGCGGTTTCTGGTGTGTCCGCTGTGCAGTGCGTGTGATCATTGCTTGTACAGCCCTCTCGCAGTGTCCGGAGCAAGTATGGTGGGTCTGACACACCGGTGTCAATGTGTACTTTTTTCCATTTCCAGGAGAGTATGTAGCCCCCATCATTCGCTACCTCATTTGCATCAACTGTGAAACAGCCCACAGTTAAAGTTAATGTGATGAAACAGATGGAAGTGGCAACAGCCTCTACCAATACTTGCTCCTGTTGCTGCATATGCCAACAGCCACGCTCTAGTAACACCGCGTTTGCCAGAGACTCAGTTACACAAACTTCTCAGCTGCTACTACTGCTATTGACGATTTCACAACGAATTTAGTTCCAATTGGTGACTCATCTAGTCCTGTTAGTCCACCACCAATGATCTCGCTTACCCACCAAGGTGCAAAGAGAAATGAAAGACAAACTTTCCCAGTAGATAATGGACATAACGCAGTACAATTTAAATATCTTCAGTGTTCGCGTGGATGAATTAAATTTTCCCACACAGACCAGATTAGTGTTCCGTGTGTCTTCAGGAAACACATTTCAAGGATTCTGATACCCCTGTGTTTAAAGGTCTGGAGGAAAATATGACCTTCGTGGTGACAGAGCTCAGGGAGGTGTTGCAGGTTCGTCCTGACGTACTCTACACTCCCCTATAACCCTAATCACCACGCTACAGGAAGTTGCTGTCACTGTGCATTTTGTGTCCTTTCGGGTAAGCTTCTGTTCCCTCTACCTTTCACCATAGGCACCACTGGATGGCGAGACATTTTTCGAGCTGAACGACCAACTTCCGCCACCGTTTGTGGTCTGAAGATATTTTAATACTCATAATATTCTATGGTGTAGTATCCCCATGAAAGAGGAGAAAGACTAATTTACTTCTGTAACAAGTTTCAGCTAGTAATAGCGAATACCCTATTCAAGAATCACAAGAGGAGGAGGTATACTTGGAAAAGGCCGGGAGATACGGGAAGATTACATCATGGCCAGACAGAGATTCCGAAATCAGATACTGGATTGTAAGGCCTACCCAGGAGCAGATATAGAC
This sequence comes from Schistocerca piceifrons, assembly GCF_021461385.2. Classification (NCBI taxonomy): domain Eukaryota; kingdom Metazoa; phylum Arthropoda; class Insecta; order Orthoptera; family Acrididae; genus Schistocerca; species Schistocerca piceifrons. The sequence goes on from NC_060141.1 coordinate 331,675,810, forward strand.
TCAGGTCATAATATAGTAGTGATGAAGAGTAGGCTGAAGTTCAAGACATTAGTCAGGAAGAATCAATACGCAAAGAAGTGGGATACGGAAGTACTAAGGAATGACGAGATACGTTTGAAGTTCTCTAACACTATAGATGCAGCAATAAGGAATAGCGCAGAAGGCAGTACAGTTGAAGAGGAATGGACATCTCTAAAAAGGGCTATCACAGAAGTTGGGAAGGAAAACATAGGTACAAAGAAGGTAGCTGCGAAGAAACCATGGGTAACAGAAGAAATACTTCAGTTGATTGATGAAAGGAGGAAGTACAAACATGTTCCGGGAAAATCAGGAATACAGAAATACAAGTCGTTGAGGAGTGAAATAAATAGGAAGTGCAGGGAAGCTAAGACGAAATGGCTGCAGGAAAAATGTGAAGACATCGAAAAAGATATGATAGTCGGAAGGAAAGACTCAGCATACACGAAAGTCAAAACAACATTTGGTGACATTAAAAAAGGCAACGGTGGTAACATTAAGAGTGCAACGGGAATTCCACTGTTAAATGAAGAGGAGAGAGCAGATAGGTGCAAAGAATACATTGAAAGCCTCTATGAGGGTGAAGATTTGTCTGATGTGATAGAAGAAGAAACACGAGTCGATTTAGAAGAGATAGGGGATCCAGTATTAGAATCGGAATTTAAAAGAGCTTTGGAGGACTTACGGTCAAATAAGGCAGAAGGGATAGATAACATTCCATCAGAAATTTCTAAAATCATTGGGGGAAGTGACAACAAAACGACTATTCACGTTGCTGCGTAGAATATATGAGTCTGGCGATATACCATCTAACTTTCGGAAAAGCATCATCCACACGATTCCGAAGACGGCAAGAGTTGACAAGTGCGAGAATTATCGCACAATCAGCTTAACAGCTCATGCATCGAAGCTGCTTACAAGAATAATATACAGAAGAATGGAAAAGAAAATTGAGAATGCGCTAGGTGACGATCAGTTTGGCTTTAGGAAAAGTACAGGGACGAGAGAGGCAATTCTGACGTTACGGCTAATAATGGAAGCAAGACTAAAGAAAAATCAAGACACTTTCATAGGATTTGTCGACCTGGAAAAAGCGTTCGACAATATAAAATGGTGCAAGCTGTTCGAGATTCTGAAAAAAGTAGGGGTAAGCTGTAGGGAGAGACGGGTCATATACAATATGTACAACAACCAAAAGGGAATAATAAGAGTGGACGATCAAGAACGAAGTGCTCGTATTAAGAAGGGTGTAAGACAAGGCTGTAGCCTTTCGCCCCTACTCTTCAATCTGTACATCGAGGAAGCAATGATGGAAATAAAAGAAAGGTTCAGGAGTGGAATTCAAATACAAGGTGAAAGGATATCAATGATACGATTCGCTGATGACATTGCTATCCTGAGTGGAAGCGAAGAAGAATTAAATGATCTGCTGAACGGAATGAACAGTCTAGTGAGTACACAGTATGGTTTGAGAATAAATCGGAGAAAGGCGAAGGTAATGAGAAGTAGTAGAAATGAGAACAGCGAGAAACTTAACATCAGGATTGATGGTCACGAAGTCAATGAAGTTAAGGAATTCTGCTACCTAGGCAGTAAAATAACCAATGACGGACGGAGCAAGGAGGACATCAAAAGCAGGCTCGCTATGGCAAAAAAGGCATTTCTGGCCAAGAGAAGTCTACTAATATCAAATACCGGCCTTAATTTGAGGAAGAAATTTCTGAGGATGTACGTCTGGAGTACAGCATTGTATGGTGGTGAAACATGCACTGTCGGAAAACCGGAACAGAAGAGAATCGAAGCAATTGAGATGTGGTGCTATAGACGAATCTTGAAAATTAGGTGGACTGATAAGATAAGGAATGAGGAGGTTCTACGCAGAATCGGAGGGGAAAGGAATATGTGGAAAACACTGATAAGGAGAAGGGACAGGATGATAGGACATCTGCTAAGGCATGAGGGAATGACTTCCATGGTACTAGAGGGAGCTGTAGAGGGCAAAAACTGTAAAGGAAGACAGAGATTGGAATACGTCAAGCAAATAATTGAGGACGTAGGTTGCAAGTGCTACTCTGAGATGAAGAGGTTAGCACAGGAAAGGAATTCGTGGCGGGCCGCATCAAACCAGTCAGTAGACTGATGACCAAAAAAAAAAAAAAGTATCCCCATCTGCCAAAGGCGACGAGTGGTTGGAAGTGTACTGCGATCTGACGCCACGTGTCTCCTGAATACAGGCTCCATGACACATTTTTACACAGCAACAATGACATTCTCCGCCATTGATTTGACATTTTGCTCCCCTGCTCTTGGAGACTATGTCGAATAGGAGCTGGCAGACGATCTCCACTACTATTACTGGCCGTCTTTCGCAATGAATTGTGGCTGAGCGAAAACTACCCAAGTGGCTGCTGTCCAAATCGAACTGGAAACTTTGTATCCAGCCGGCTGCGCTTGGATACAAGGATAGCGTCTGCGACTGGGTGTGCCATACTACCGATGTGATCCACGGTGCTACTGATGGATCTATACCTAAATCGTCAGGCCATCACAAAAGGCAACCTGTCCCTTGGTGGAATGAACAGTGTTGTTGCGCTATACAGGATAATCGGACAGCACTGTGCAGGTTCACGCTTAGTCCAGCAGCAGAGAACCTTCGAGCCTTTCCGTTAAAGAGAACAAAAGCCTGACGGACAGTGAAGGAGAGCTAGAAGCAGTCATGGGACGAGTTCCATTAATCGGGCAACTTACGCCACTGCAGTATGAGAATCCGTAAGGAAGATATCTGAGAAAAGGATGTCATATTCATTAGCTGCCATAAAGGACTATGGAGTCCTGAAAGAAGCGCCCACAGGTATCATTAATACCATGGCAAGGTACTTTCACGATGTAAAATCGGTCATGAGTCTAGTTCCAGGTTTCCACGCCTATCGCGAAGTTCGGGAAAGGAGACGTTTTGCTTTCGCCTCCCACAATGACGAGGCCTATAACCAACTGTTCTCCATGTGGAAATTGGACAAAGCATTAGCTGCAGCTCGGGAGACCGCTCCCGGGACAGACTTTATACATTATGGTATGCTACGGCATCTTAACCTTGAATCTAAAGAAATCTTACTTGCTCTCTTAATAAGGTATGGAGAGGTGGGCAATATCCGTCCCTGGGAGGGGAGGCAATCGATAATAGTCCCCATTCTTAAACCAGGGAAGGACCGCTCACTCCCAGGCAGCTACCGGATGTCGCTCTTGCCAGCTGCGTCGGAAAGACTCTAGAGTGGATGATCAACTCCCACCTATTCTGGACTCTGGAATCTTGAAATCTCCTCACTCTAATGGAGGCGGCTATACAGGAGGCATTCCTACGGAAACAGCATTTAATGTCCATCTTTTTTGACATTGAAAACGCATGCGACACTACGTGGAGATACAATATATTTTGTCAGATACATGAATCGCGCTTTCGTGGCCGCCTTCCCATTTTCCTGTGGTCTTTTCTTGCTGAAAGTTATTTTCGATACAGAGTAAGGAATATTCTTTCGATAGGTTTCCACAAATTCATGGTACCCCACAGGAAGCGTTTTGAGCATGACTTTGTTCGCAGTTGCGATCAATGACATATGATCTGCAGTGAGCGGTCCTGTGCAATGCTCATTGTTTGTGGATCATTGTTCTATTTTCTGTGCACCTCTACTCCCACATTTTCTCTTGTCAGTTACAGGTGACACTTAAGCGACAGGAAGAATGGTCTGTTGAGGCAGTTTTTAATTTCTCGCTAGACGAAACAGTACGTACTGATTTTAATCGTGATCGTTCTCTTTTTACACATCTGGCTGTGTGATACGATTTCACATTTTAAGGATACAGTGTAGTTTTTGATCTCTTATTTGATAGCAAGCTTACTTGTCTGCCACACCTCCAGGAGCTGGATATCATGAAGTGCTTGAATGGGAAGAATTGCGGTGCGGATAGAGCCTACTTGCTGCTGTTCTGTAAGGGTTTCGTGCTATCACGTCTTGATTATGGTTGTACAGTCTATGGTTCAGCATGCACAATATATTTAAAGAAGCTGGACTCTGTACACCACGAGGGCGTCAGATTGGTCAACAGGAGACTACAGGACGAGCCCTCTACCAAGCTTGTGTGCAGAGGCATGGGAGTCGCCATTAGCTGTTCGGTGGTGGTTCCTTGTGGTTAAACAGGCGCTGGCTTTTCCTGAAGCTATTAATATCTGTGAATCCTTAAAACGACTCTGTCGCACTTGCCCATGAGGGACGAAACCGTTTGGTCATGCGAAAAATAGCTTTTAATAGATCTGGAGCCCGCCGTTGTGGCCGAGAGGTTCTAGATGCTTCAGTCCGGAACCACGCAGCTGCTACGGTCGCAGGTTCGCATCCTGCATCGAGCATGGATGTGTGTGATGTCTCTAGGTTAGTTAGGTTTAAGTGGTTCTAAGTCTAGGGGACTGATGACCTCAGATGTTAAGTCCCGTAGCGCTCAGAGCCATTTGAACCATTTCGATTAGATCTGGGAGCGTCTCCGCAACACATACAGAGGGAGGGTTGGTGCAAAGCTCTGCCCTGGTTCTTATTGAAACCTATAACAATTTTAGATTTGACAGAGTGCAACAAATTGTTCACTCCAGGCTACGTTTTTTTGAGAATAAATGTATTACAATTTAAAATGAGTACTGGGACTCTCATCTGATATACACAGATGGGGCAAAGAGGAGAATGCTGTAGGTCATTCTGTCATTATTCCTATCCCTGTCTTTAGGTTCCATCTGCCTAATGCGTTTACTACCTCTGATGTCGAATTTTATGGGCTTTTTAAAGCTGTGGATCAGACGAAACATGGTGGTGGAAGATTGGTTGGGGAGGGGAGAACAGAGGAGGGGAAGGGCACATGCTGGCTGGGGAAAACTCATGATGTCTTCGGTGTGGGGTAATTAATAGATCAAATAATTAACTTGTATACTTAATTTCATATCAATTTGATATCAAAAGTAGCTGAGGAGCCCCATTGTCACACTACTCATGTCCACACGGATGGCTGGTTAACTCCATCCGTTGGAGCAAAAAACCTTGAAGAAAAATCCCGATCCGTGAACTCTGTAGAGACACACTTACATGAGAAGTCAGCTTTCAAAATGTGCAAAAACACAACATGTTAGTTATCATGAACGTACCATACCGCAAAATTGTAGGCGTTTTCTACCCACAGTTCGTGTACAAAACACGTTTCATTGTTTTTATTTAATAGTGGCCGTAGTGCAGCGGTTTTTCCTGTCCAGGTTTATTTACAGTGAGGTGACTTAAGTCATTTAATAGCGATATCCACATACACAGGTGTGGTAATATCATCACAAAATGACAGTGGATTGGCAGAACTGTCATCTGTACTCAGATGATTCACGTGAAAAGGTTTCCGACGTGATTAGCGTCGGACCAGACTTTGAACGCGGAATGGTAGTTGCAGCTACACGCGTGTGACATTCCATTTCGCAAATCGTTAGGAAATTCAATATTCCAAAATTCACAGTCTGAAGAGTATGCCGAGAATACCAAATTCTAGGCATTACCTCTTACCACGAATAAAGTAGAGACCGACGGCCTTCACTTAATAACCGAGAGCACTGGCGTTTACATATAGTTGTCAGTGCCAACAGGCAAGCAATACTGCGTGCAAGAATCATATACATCAATGTGGGAGGTACGACTATCGTATCCGTTAGGACAGTGACGCGAAATTTGGCGTTAATGGGCTATGGCAGCAGACGACCAATTTCAGTGCTTTTGCTAACAGATCGACACCGCCTTCTCGACTTTGCCTTCAGCGACTCTCGGGCCTTGTGGCCGTTTCGAATGGATCCTAGACGACTGGAAATCCGTGGTCTGGTTGGATGTGTTCCGATCTCAGTTGGTAAGAGCGAACGATGGGGTTCAAGTGTCACGCAGATCCCACGAAGCCATAGAACCAAGTCTCATTCGTCCATCACGCCCAGAGGATCGTCTGGTACCTGCTTTTGAATGACAATAAACTTTAGCAAAAGTGGTATACTTTAAGATATTTTATTTTATTCTGAAAGCAACCAGTTTCGGAAATCCGTTTTGCCATCTTCAGGCCCCTGCATATTAAAAGAGTATTTATGTAGTAATATAAGGGTGTACAAATCAAACTTGCAGGAAATGACAGGTAATCATAATACCGCTGAAGCTTAAAAATGAAAGTATTGACCTTAAATCAAATTTTTCTGTATATCCAACACAATAGACTAAACATGTGCACGTATTTGTTAGTCATTATTTAACATCACAGGTTTACAAGGGAACACGTAAATTCAGAAAAAATGATCAGCACTAGACGGTGTACGACGAAGAACTCCGTTGAAACAAAACTCGCCTTTTTTTTTTAATAAAATCCTATAAAGTTCTTTTGGATGAGGAACCGCCTAGTATATATATATATATATATATATATATATATATATATATATATATATGTATATATATATATATATATATATATATATATATATATATATATGACTCCAATGTCATGCTGTAATCTATGAAATACGATAGTATGCATATTTACAGCCTAGGCAATATCACGGATGGTAAGACGTGTAGTTGTCACAGCATCAAAAGTAACTTGACGCAAAAGCCAACGGCAGTCGACATATTAAGCAGATACCCACGTTCCCTATCACGACACAACTTCCTATGCCTTTGAATTTAGATGGTATATCATCCATAGATAAGTCGTGTTAGGTGGCGCCTTACATTCCCAGAGAAATTGTATGAGGTTCTATGCTGTGATCTTAGAGGACTCGCCTTGCTCAAGTGGGATTTGATATTCTTGTTGATGTATTTCACTGTGGTAACGACGACATGTTAAGTGAAATAAAGGAAAGAAAATCACATTTTTGTTCCAATTTACTGTATAACCTAGGCCACAAGATAGCTGTGAATATACTTAGTGCTCGCTATGCATGCTATTTTCTCTTAATATGTCGACTGCCGTTGGGTTTTGCTTCAAGTTACTTTTGATGCTGTGACAACTACTTGTCTTACCATCCGTGATATTGCCTAGGCTGTAAATATGCGTACTATCGCATTTCATAGCTTACTATGTGACATTTTACTTTACATGGCCTCGCGGGATTAGCTGAGCGGTCTAAGGGCGATGCAGTCATGGACTGTGCGGCTGGTCCCGGCGGAGGTTCAAGTCCTCCCTCGGTCATGGGTGTGTGTGTTTGTCCTTAGGATAATTTAGGTTAAGTAGTGTGTCAGCTTAGGGACTGATGACCTTAGTAGTTAAGTCCCATAAGATTTCACGCACATGCGAACATTTTTGAACTTAAAATTAACATTGGCACTCGTATATACTAGATGGTTGCTCGTCCAAAAGAACTTTATGGGATTTTATAAAAAAAGACAAGTTTTGTTTCAACGGAGCTATTCATCGTACACTGTCTAGTGATGATCGTTTTTGCTGAATTGACATGTTCCCTTGTAAATCTGTGATGTTAAATAGTTTTATGACTAACAAATATGTAGACACGTTTTAATCTATTGTGCTGGATAGACACAGAGATTTGGTTTAACGCTGCTAACAAACATATATACATATTTAATCTATTGTGCTGGATGTACACAATGATTTCATTTCAGGTCAATACTTTCAATTTTAAGCTTAAGCGGCATTATGATTACCTGTCGCTTCCTGTAAGCTTGATTTGTACACACTTATATTACTTCATGTATACTATTTATAAAGCAGGGTCCTGAAGATGACAAAATGAATTGCCGAAACTGGTTGCTTTCAGAATAAAATAAAATATCTTAAAGTATACGACTGTTGGTAAAATTTATTGATATTGAAAAATAGACCCAAGTTGTCACAAGCCACTGTACAAGCTAGTGGTGCCTCAGTGGTGGTGTGGGCTGTGTTTACGTACAGTAGACCGGTCCTTTGGCCCAACTGAGCCTATCACTGACTTGGAAATGGCTACGTCTGGCTACTTGGAGACCATTTGTAGCCTTTCATGGACTTCACGTTCTTAGACGACAGTAAAATTTTTATAGATCACAATGTGCCGTCTCACTGGGCCACGACTGTTCACGATTGGTTTGAAGAACATTCTGGACAATTCAAGAGAATGATTTCGCCACTTAGGTCGCCCGACATGAATCCATCGAATATTTATGGGACGTAATCGAGGGGTCAGTTCGTGCACAGAATCCTGCACCGGAAACTATCGGAATTACTGACGGCTAGACAGGCAGCACGGTTCAACATTTCTGCAGCGGACTTCCAACGACATGTTAAGTCTATGCCGCTTCGAGTTGTTGCACGATGCCTGGCAAGAGGAGGTCCCACACGATATTGGGAGGTATTCGATAACTTTTGTCACCTCAGTGTAATCAACGTGGTCAAACAAGTGATTGATGTAATGATGTAAGTAATAAACACACGGCAAGTAACTGAGCTACTTTTTTGCGTACGTTTGGCACAGTGAGGCAGAAGCTCGTGGAGCCGCTTCTCCTGACTGCGGGACAGCGCTTTATCCTGGTGTGTTATGTTGTAACTATTTGATCAAGTTCCACAAAGATTATATCGTTAATCTCCTCTTCAAAGGGTACTTCAAATGCCACCGTAAAAAAGCATTTAGTTCCTTTTAAAAAATATACAATCGACCTCATAATTCGGAAGCTGTAGACGTCAGAAAATTCGAGTCCTTGTGCTCTATAATAAAAAAACTGCACCTCGATGTATCGATTCTTTTCGGATATTTTCAGGGCAATTTGCCTTATCTGCATAAATCTGAACACTTCGAAGGCAATGCCCTTGACCCTCTTCCTCGCAATTCCACCCACAATCAGACCCCTCAGCCGTTTTACTAAAGAAATATAAGTACTTAATAAGTGTCTTACAATTCACAACTAAGCGAAATAAAAAAAATGATAGGATCGAGTTTTTTGAACTCGATCTAAAAGCAAAGGTAGTCTCCTACATGAGATCCGGGTTACTGGGATGCCTCCTCCGCCCAGTCCACGGCTTCGGCATGAGAGGATATGTAGTTGTAAATGAGGAAAGCCAGCTGGGAAAGTAATATATGAATACCACATCACAAATGAAAATTTACACCAGACCGGAATTCGGACCCAAAACTCCTGCTAATCGTTAGCAGTCGCCTTAACTACTAGGCTGTCTGAGCAAGCCTTCAGAAGAGGTTCAAGCTTCCTGATATTTCGCCTTGAAGTTGAAATAGTACGTTTACATGAAAATCCTCAAAGTTACAAACTAATATCCTTAACATCGGTTTGTTGCAGGATTCTCGAAAATATTCTCAGTTCGAATATAATGAATTTCCTTGAGACAGAGAAGTTGCTGTCCACGCCTCAGCACGGCTTTAGGAAGCATCGCTCCTGCGAAACGCAACTCGCCCTTTTTTCACATGAGATCTTGCGAACCATGGATGAAGGGTATCAGACGGATGCCATATTCCTTGACTTCCGGAAAGTGTTTGACTCGGTACCCCACTGCAAACTCCTAAGGTACGAGCATATGGAATTGGTTCCCAAATATGTGAGTGGCTCGAAGACTTCTTAAGTAATAGAACCCAGTACGTTGTCCTCGATGGGGAGTGTTCATCGAAGGTGAGGGTATCCATTTGGATTGCCCCAGGAAAGTGTGGTAGGTCCGCTGTTGTTTTCTATCTACAGAAATGATCTTTTGGATAGGTTGGATAGCAATGTGCGGCTGTTTGCTGATGATGCTGTGGTGTACGGGAAGGTGTCGTCGTTGAGTGACTGCAGGAGGATACAAGATGACTTGGACAGGATTTGTGATTGCTGTAAAGAATGGCAGCTAACTCTAAATATAGATAAATGTAAAGTAATGCAGATGAATAGGAAAAAGAATCCCGTAATGTTTGAATAATCCATTAGTAGTGTAGCGCTTGACACAGTCACGTCGATTAAATATTTAGGCGTAACACTGCAGAGCGATATGAAGTGGGACAAGCATGTAATGGCAGTTGTGGGGAAGGCGGATAGTCGTCTTCGGTTCATTGGTAGAATTTTGGGAAGATGTGGTTCATCTGTAAAGAAGACCGCTTATAAAACACTAATACGACCTATTCTTGAGTACTGCTCGAGCGTTTGGGATCCCTATCAGGTCGGATTGAGGGAGGACATAGAAGCAGTTCAGAAGCGGGCTGCCAGATTTGTTACTGGTAGGTTTGATCATCACACGAGTGTTACGGAAATGTTTCAGGAACTCGGGTGGGAGTCTCTGGAGGAAAGGAGGCGTTCTTTTCGTGAATCGCTACTGAGGAAACTTAGAGAACCAGCATTTGAGGCTGACTGTAGTACAATTTTACTGCCGCCAACTTATATTTCGCGGAAAGACCACAGAGATAAGAGATTAGGGCTCGTACAGAGGCATGTAGGCAGTCATTTTTCCCTCGTTCTGTTTGGGAGTGGAATAGGGAGAGAAGATGCTAGTTGTGGTACGAGGTACCCTCCGCCACGCACCGTATGGTGGATTGCGGAGTATGTATCTAGACGTAGATGTAGATGCAGAAGTCATTCTGTAAAGCACGCTGCATCTGTTAGGTGAGTCTCTTTACTGTACGTGAGTTACTTAGCACTGCGCTCTCATTTCAGTATATGGCCGAAAGACGCAGCCTATAGGAATTGTGAAACGAAGCCTGTCGTCCAGGACCGCGTGCCACAAAGGGCGCAGATTCACCACCAGATGGGGAAACTCACAGGCGTCTATTGTCTATTGAAGCCTAAGCGCTGTAGTGTGCGAGTGAGACAGAGGAGAACCTACGTCATAGGGAAACCCAGTAGAAGGCGTTTGTGGCCAGGGAGACGCAGCAGTGTTAAATATGGCGGACCTAAGTTCGGCCATAAAGGGAAACATTTGTGAAAACTATTTAATTCTGTAGTAATGCAGGGAATCAAGCCATAGTAATTTTAATCTGCCATCCTCCATAAGTCTTCATGGTGATCCCAATAAAACTTGAATATTGACCATATCTATAATAGTTTAGGATTTAATGTTAAAGTGAAATTAACAAGTTTTGTAACAAAGACCTGAATACTAAAATCTGAACGCTTTGGTCGATCTTAACGATCGAAGTTTCACACAGAAGAGCATAATTAAAATGACAAACGTTGTAAATATCAACTCTGTAACTTTATTTGTTTAAAAGATGTAGTAAATTTAAGTTATCAGTATTTACAGTTAGGCATCAGATCATCATTTTCTACACACAAAACACATTGAACGACGACAGCATGACACCTTATTGAAGCATCAGGTAATAGAATATTTAACGAAGCTTCCTGACAGATTAAAACTGTGTGCTGGACCGATACTCGAACTCGGGAACTTTGCCTCTCGCGGACAAGTGCTCTACCAACTGAGCTACCCAAGCACGACTCAGGCCTCGTCCTCACAGTTTTAATTCCACCAGTACCTCGTTTCCTACCTTCCAAACTTCACAGAAGATCTCCTGCGAACCGGTGGAGAGCTTCTGTGGAGTTTGGAAGGTAGGAGACGAGGTACTGGTGGAATTAAAACTGTGAGGACGGGGCCTGAGTCGTGCTTGGGTAGCTCAGTTGGCAGCCGGCACGGTAGCTCAGCGTGTTCGGTCAGAGGGTTAGCGACCCTCTGTAATAAAAAAACTTGAGTTAATTGACCAACAACGAACTTAAACGGATGTCTTATGACGTCCGCCCCCAGCAGATGCAACGAACAAAAGCGAACAAAATGAGATTAAAAAATAAAAAATAAATTTGTTAGAGCACTTGCCCGCGAAAGGCAAAGGTGCCGAGTTCGAGTCTCGGTCCAGCACACACTTTTAATCTGCCAGAAAGTTTCATATCAGCGCACAGTCCGCTGTAGAGTGAAAATTTCATTCTAGAAATAGAATATTTGTTGTAAAGTTTAGTGCATAATAGTTACTTTTGTTCTTTATTCATTTATCAGAAAGCACATTTGTACAAGGCTACTGGCCGTGGCTAAGAACGAAATCGTATTGGTTTTATGTAAAAGAATTTAAAGTTTATTGTATAATGGATATTATTGTTACTTTATTTAGAACGTGAAAGTGGTCAAGCTTTGATTATTTAAATATGTTATAACGTAAAATAATGTATAACAAGCTGTAGCCAAACAGATGGACGGCTTCAGGAAAGGTAACTGCCCTAGTCACATGAGCGAAGATGTTCGGCGCGAGGGAAACGCGGTCAGTGACGTGCAGGGGGAGTGCTGGTGCAGACGCGAAAGCGTGCAGCTCTGGTCTAGACACCAAAGAGTACAGTTCGGATTGAGACGCCAAAGCGGGCAGTCGGTCTTCGGGCAGCTAGGAAGCGAAACGACTTAGAAAATTTCGCGTTTTGTGGTATCCCAGGACATAGTCTCTTAGCGATGAGCAGCAGCGCGGCTGGTGTGAACTCCAACTTTACTCGTAGTTAACGAGGTAGAATGTTGGACTTTTAATTCACGATCAGATTGTGAATGATCGAACTGTGTCAGAAAAGTAACTTTAAATGCGACCACTTACGCTATTAGTTTGCTTTCGGAGTAAACATTATTCTAACCAAATCGCAACTGTGTGGCCCACATCATTTATGGGTCGTTAATTTAGTTCCCGATATTATTATTACTGTTGTTATATGTTATATTAACTTTTTATTTCGCAAACTTGCCATCAGCCAGACAATATAACCAAAGAGTCACAAGTGTCCAATTTATGGTGTGTAATGTGACACGTGCGTTTCAATCCCTAGTCGAGTTTGAGCCAAGACATTTCGACGAAGCTTAACCGAATGTGAGCCCAAACATCTTTCGGATGTTAGCTCGCATGTGTTATCATTTCCATTTTACAAGGCCATCATCAAGTGATAAAAAAGCGGACTTGAAGATACTTTCCTAAACGTGAGACAGAATTGTCCTAATCCAAATCATGGTGAATTATTATCTGATAATATGCAAATGTATATTCAGAAACATTCCCTGAATCAATTCCCTAACGCACTTTACGTTTAGTCCACAGCAATAATTTGTACTGCATTCTGACTATATTTCAAAAAAAGGAAAGAAATATGTTTAATGGGAGTTACTGCTTACTTTGCGCAACGGAATGAATAACGGCCATAAATGAATAAATGAATGTTATTTTCACCCTCACTTATGGTAAGTTTACAATTTGACTTCAAAAATGTGTTTATAACCCACCTTATAGGTTAGCAAAGTGCAGTGACTATGCGTTGCTCTGTTAACATAATGCATTCTAATACTTTGGACCTAGAGATCAGAAACAGGAAGATGCGTATCAGTCACGTAGATCATATGTGGACAGTAATATGTAAACGAGAAAAACACCCTCCTCTTCATATTAGATCACAAAGTCTCAGTAACACTGAGATATGGTTACCGTCGTGGCCATGGCAGATGGTGGTCACAAAACCAGTCTTGGACGATGCAAGCTGTGTGAACAAGGACCTTGTCGTTTTGGAACACAGCATCACCACTGGGGAACAAACATTGTACCATGGGATGGACCTGAGTAGCCAGAATGGTCACATAATTCTTGGCAGTAATGCAGCTTTACTGAGTAACTTCGGGGTACATGGCATACTCTAATATGGCTGCCTCAATAATCACCGAGCCACAGACATGATTCACCTTGAGGCTTACTCCTCGCTCAGAAGTTGGAAACAGTGTGGAGCAAGACTCGTCTCGCCAAGTGACTTACTTCCATTGCTCCTCAGACTATGTTCTATGACTTGGGCATCGTTTTTTTCCTGTTACGGGCGTTTTCATAGTCGATGAATGGTTTTGAATTTCCAGCATGCCCTGTAATTGCATGCTTATGGGGCTCTCTTCGTATTGCTTTGGTTCTGACAAGGTTCGCGAGTGTGACACTCAGTTCTACTGTGACTTCTGTAGCTGTTGGCCTCTTACTTTATTTCAAAATCCTCTTGAATACCATCTGTAACGATAACTCGACACACACTTGTGACTTGTGACTTAGTGGATGATGTTTGTCCGCTTTCCTCTATTCGGTATACACTGAAGGGCCGAAACTTTATGACCACTTTATAACCATCTGCTTAAAAGCTTGTTCATCTCTCTCTGGAACGAAGTACATCACTGATCCACTGATCCAGCAGTTTGTTGGTAGGTTTGTGGAGGTATGTGCCATTAGATGACTTCGCACAGGACACGTAAATATCGGGCCGCTGATTCACTTACGCGGTGACAGCGCCCGATAGCGACCCATATGGATTCCATAGGATTAACATGAGGCGAAACAACAGTGTGAGTTCACTATAATGCTTCTCAAACCACACTAGCACGGTTCTCGCTCCCAGATACGGACAATTACGCTGCTGAAAGATGTCGTCGGCGTCGAGGAAGACATCAATAAAGAAGGGTCTGTAACTTTCTTTAAAGAAATAAAAAAACTTTCCGATTGCGTTGAATGAATGTCTGAAATGCGAAATAGGCACCATACTCGAATCCAATACCAATAAATAAATACAGTTACTACAAAATACATTCTGCCCCGTAGGCACTGAACCCTCTGGCTCTGTCCAATACTAATGACTTTGTTCTCTGTGCACATAACAAATACGCTACTGGCCATTAAAATTGCTACACCAAGAGAAAATGGAGATGATAAACGGGTATTCATTGGACAAATATATTATACTAGAACTGACATGTGATTACATTTTCACGCAATTTGGGCGCATTGATCCTGAGAAATCAGTACCCAGAACAAACACCTCTGGCCGTAATAATGGCCTTGATACGCCTGGCCATTGAGTCAAACAGAACTTGTATGGTGTGTACAGGTACAGCGCCCCTGCAGCTTCAACACGATAGCACATTTCATCAAGAGTAGTAACTGGCACATTGCAACGAGCCAGTTGCTCGGCCACCATTGACCAGACGTTTTCAATTGGTGAGAGATCTGGAGAATGTGCTGGCCATGGCAGCAGTCGAACATTTTCTGTATCCATAAATGTAGGGTTTCGCTGTGATCGAGTGAAGGGTAGAGCCACGGGTCGTAATACATCTGAACTGTTCATAGTGCCCTCAATGCGAACAAGATTTGACCGAGACGTGTAATCAACGGCACCACATACCATCACGCCGGGTGATACGCCGGTATGGCGATGACGAATACACGCTTCCAATGTGCGTTAACCGCGATGTCGCCAAACACGGATGCGACCATCATGATGCTGTATACAGAACCTGGATTCATCCGAAAAAAAGACATTCTGCCATTCTTGCACACAGGTTCGTCGTTGAGCACACCATTCCAGGCGCTTCTGTCTGTGATGCAGTGCCAAGGGCAACCGCAGCCATGGTCTCCGAGCTGATAGACCATGCTGCTGCAAACGTCGTCGAACTGTTCGCGCAGATGGTTGTTGACTTGCAAACGTCCCCATCTGTTGACTCAGGGATCGAGACGTGGCTGCACGATCCGTTACAGACATGCGGATAGGATGCCTGTCATCTCGAGTGCTACTACGAGGCCGTTGGGATTCAGCATGGCCTTCCGTATTACCCTCCCGTAGCCACCGATTCCATATTCTCCTAACAGTCATTGGATCTCGACCAACGTGAGCAGCAATGTCGCGATACGATAAACCGCAATCGCGATATGCTACAATTCGACCTTCATCAAAGTCGGAAACGTGATGGTACGCATTTCTCCTGCTTACACGAGGCATCACAACAACGTTTCACCAGGCAACGCCGCTCAACTGCTGTTTGTGTACGAGAAATCGGTTGGATACTTTCCTCATGTCAGCACGTTATAGGTGGCGCCACCGGCGCCAACCTTGTGTGAATGCCCTGAAAAGCTAATCATTTGCATATCACACCATCTTCTTCCTGTCGGTTAAATTTCGAGTCTGTAGCACGTCATCTTCGTGGTGGAGCAGTTTTAACGGCCAGTAGTGTAAATTAAATGGCCTTACCTCTAAAGCAGCAACTGTGGAACGCCATATATTCTGGACTCTTTCAAAAAATATAAATATGCTAGATACAGGGTCAGCGTGTGTAATGTTGGCTGTAGTACTTTGAAATGCACATGAAATAGTTTCAGCTGATAAATGAAATATTTAAAAAAAAATCCAACTTCTTTGAAAACAATATGACCTGGACAGGGATATGGTACTGATTGTGATGGATTAGTAACAATGGGATTTTAGCAAAATTATATTGCAAGTTAAGTTTGGCCTTTCATAAATATTTGACTGTTGAAGTTGGTCAGAAACATACATCATATTTACCAATTGATCCACAAACTATGATTTATACAGCTAGCATCATCTAACCTCACTAAACCAGTATAAATACAAATCATCAAATTACATATACCTCTGTTAACAAATCTTAGTAACATTACAAAAGTGATGTTTCTAACTAGCCTTTCTATCAAATCAGTTCACACACATTCTGGGGTTACTTAAAAATTGACAATTATCAGCAAACTCATCTTTACCAACACGCTGGCAAAACGAAAATCCTAATTATTAAACATCTTTACCTAACTTGCATGAAGACTTCTGCTTCTCGGAATCCCTACATTAATCTAACACTTGGTGACTTCACACAGGACACCACAAAAACTTCTTACTCAATCGTCTTTCGCTCACAGACAGCTGCCTACTACTGCGCGACCAGCACTCTCTTACTCCAACACTACAGTCTCAGACCGGGAGCAGTATCTCTGGCATTGAAATCGTGCACAGTCAGCGATCCGCATTAAAGAGCCAATAAGAGACTTACATCGTTTATCATACAATAGTTTCATTTTAACTTACATTAATGTCATATTCGGGTGCCACATACAAGTGTGCCCCAGTAGACTCCTTTCAGGATGCAGACGGTTCGCAGCTGCCAGTGTGTCCTCGATTGCTACCTTAGGTCCCACGCGAGCTTAGCAGAATGTCTGCCATAGCATGCTCACGACAATACCAAGTGAACATTCGCCCGGCTTCGCCGTTTTCGAGATGCTCGTTCACAAGCTCTGCGTAATTTAATTGCGTAATAATGATCTGCCCTTTCTCAAGGCCACTTTTCTCAATAGTGTTCCCCATCTGCAGCTCGTATCTTTATTAAGGTGATCCCCCATCCGCGTCTGTGCCGCTTGCATGCTTTTGTTACCAGTCACGTGCCCGCAACGCCACCAGGCAGCATCCGACGTAGTGGTGGGCAGTGGTCATAATGTTTTGGCTGATCAGTGTAAATCTCCGATATGGTGCCTCTTAACGCACCAAACACTTGGGCTGCCTAGGCTGTGGAGCCACCTACCATACTAAACAAATAATTTGCCAACTTTGGACATCGGTTTCGGCTATAATAATACACTCACAAAGAAACAGAACACTGTTCCGAACACGACCGACGTTTGAAACATATTGAGGACATCGCACACATGCCGTTAGTGATCAAATACAACAGTGCTGCCTGCAGGCTTGACTAGCATCTGCCTTTACATAAATGCAGTACTCCGTGTCTTGCCCTATTTTTGTGCATCCACTGCGATATACTATGCGGCCAGCTATTTCGGAATACCCGCACTGTCACTTAACTTCTGACCTCTAAGGCACGTAAAGAGTGACAAAATGGAGTGCTTATTGCAATTGTTAAAATATGTATACTGATTGCAGTAGTGTCTGACCTTGACTTGTGTTCCTGATGAATGCACAAAAGGTTTAATGATTTATGTTGTACTTGAATGCAGATTACAATGTGCACGCAATACCTCGTTGCAATAGAATCCCTAAACATCAATTTATCCATTGGGCTAGAATATGAATAATCAAGGGATGGTTTATTTCAACTGGCAATTATTGCCTTAGGAGAGAGTCAGACTTTAGCAAACCACAATTTTTATTTTTATTTCCCGGTTATGTTCCTATGAAGTTTCGGCATTATCGGTGGGTTTTTTATTATCGTTCTATAAAAAAGGAAAAATGCTTTTTATACTCTCGTACATATATAAATTTGAGTACTTAAGACAATATTTACGTATGTGAGAAAAAGTTTTATATATATACCTCACCACAGGCTGTTGATTTCCTGAAGTTTTATGCTTTTCAATGCAGCTGTTTTGTTTCACAATTTGTCTACCTCAACGATACAGAATTTAATTTAGATCAGTTATTTACGACAAAATTTTACGACTGGGCATGTTACGGTTATGCCTACCATTAACTAATACTACCTGGAAGATTTTGTGTGTGTGTGTGTGTGTGTGTGTGTGTGTGTGTGTGTGTGTGTGTGTGTGTGCGTGTGCGTGCGTGCGTTTTTGCAATATGTTTCACTTATTTTTTTTCCGTTTAACCCATTATTTTCAGTGAGAAGGCTTACCAATGTATTTTTTCTGTTTATCAGATATGTAAATAATGTACTAAAAACTCAAACTGATATGGGTAGAGCTAGTAAAAAGCATTTTTGCTGTTTTACATAACGATAGTAAAAAAACGATGCTGAAACTTCAGCGAAACATTTCCGAGAAATAAAAAAAAAATTGTGTTTTGCTCAAGTTCAAACCTATATACATTTGTAAGTAAACACAGATAGAAGAACTTCGAATTCAATTACTGTATCTAAAACAATAATTGATACAGGAATTAATACAATCGTCCATATCTGAAACATCTTGAAAAATGTGCATCCACAAAAGAAAAGCTTCTAGAATAAAAATTCCATATGCTTTGGAAAACGTTGGTGAGAAGAGGGTGACGATTTCAACAAGACTATTATTGGAACTGACTAATCAAAACCTCGCTTGATCACTGAAGTAAGTAAACGAACATTAAAGATCTGAAGCTGCTCCAATCTCAAGCCAAGCTGTGCGATGTGAGCCCGAATCTCATAATGTACTTGTAACTCGTGGTCTGAGAATGACCAACAGAAAGCAGTTTCAAACCAAATTAACACATTAACCGTTCACTGCAGAGTCACAGCACCCGGAACCGACGACAGGAAACATAGACGAGGCTACAATGATTCGTGAAGTTCAACACAGCACATAGAGAAAGATGCGTCTGAGCTCGCTTTCCGTTGGTTAACACTACCACTCGCCGATGTGTGCCACTTTAGATATCCCTCCTCGCCTAGTGAAAGACAATGACACCTTCCACAATAAATCGCTTTGTACATACCATGTATGCTCGCGCTTCAGAATACGTGGCATAAAGAACAGTTCTGAAAGCTACCATTCGAACTTAAAGAATGAAACTGGCAGCACAAGAAAGACATTCATTATCAGCTGTCACTGCGTTTTATAACTTGATTCTCATAAAATACGTTCGAGTTGCGTAAATATTTCTTCAGTAGTGCTAACAGCTACTCAGCGTCAGATGATTTCAATGGGTTCTCGAATAGTAAAATACTGTAGAAGCTACCAACTGAGTCACTCGTGAATCAGAGATCGACATGCGTTCGCCTTATCTGGACCTGCGTGTGGAAGATGGTTTCCTGTACAAAGTTATTCATCCAAATTGCGTGCAACAGATAACTGCTAAACTGTGAGTAAATCTGGTTTGAAAATGATTCCAAAGAGGTGCCCAGCTAATTGGTTACGGTGTCGAAACAGGCACGTGCAATCTCTTACCAAGCTATTGAGAGGATTCTCCAAACATAAAATCATTCAAGGTACAGTTAAGACTACACATTTATTAAACAAGGTTCAGTTAAGACATATTGATACAATTAACATTTGTAATATGTTGTTGGCAGGACTATTCTTTACACTGATGCAATTAGCAAAATCATTCTTTACATTGATATAATTGGTTTATACTAATATTATTTATAATACGTGGTTGACAAGACAATTCTTCACACGAGTATAACTGATGGGTGCTAACTTGCTAAATATGCTTGGCACAATGATACTCTACCATTACATACTGTCCCAGCGCACGGGCTCCCGGGTTCGACTCCCGGCGGGGTCAGGGATTTTCTCTGCCTCGTGATGACTGGGTGTTGCGTGTTCTTCATCATGACTTCATCATCACTGACTCGCAAGTCGCCGAAGTGGCGTCAACCAAAAAGGACTTGCAATGCGGCGGCCGAACTTCCCCGCATGGGGCCTCCCGGCCAACAATTCCATACGATCATTTCATTTCATTTCATTACATACTTTTAAGAAGCATGGTTGTACAGTCTAACTGCGATTGTAGGTCTGCCTCATGTACCATACTAATCCTTTGTTGTGCGTGAGCCTCGTGAACTACTGCAAACAGAGAGAAGTGATAGTTGGCGAATAACCTATGACCTATCCAATAACTTTAACGCGCAACTGGTACATTTTAACATATGTGTGCAGGTGAAGTGGTACTGCTGCCGCATACGACATGCTGCTGCCATCGGAAGTGCGCCAGCCGCCCATGGTGTGATGGCATGTCGCCTCACATCACCGTCCATCGCCCGGTTCAGCAGTACGGCGGCCCCGAAACCTTAAAAGTCAATATCGACCACAGGCTGGCACCCAGAAGGGCCAGATACTAAAGCGTTCTCACTTTTAAGAGAGCCTAGGCCGGAATCCTCACTCAAGAGTCCTCTCATGCTCCACCAATGTTCTGTTCCATACTTACTTTTTATATCTTCAAGTCAACCACTCACAGAGACTGGCACTCAAAAGCACCAAATCTACCATCCAGTCAGACATACTATTAAAAGCCACCACTCCTGCCTACTAGGTATCCTCGCACTACCAATCACTGACATTCCTGATATGGAGGAATCTTTCCTCTTCTCCGCAGCACAAAATCAGTGGCACATATAGTAGCCAGGGTAGACCTGCAACTCAAACAGCTTTTTAAAAGACGTTATCACTAACTACTCTTGCAGCTTGCTCTTCACAAAAGGCGTCCTTTTCGCGTAAGCGCCCCCATGCTTTGGGCTGCACAGACCGATGCCCCTGAAAGACATTCACTCATCAGCCAGAACATTATAACCACCCTGTGGCCGAGCGATTCTAGGTGCTTCAGTCCAGAACCGCGCTGCTGCTATGGTCTCAAGTTGGAATCCTACCTCGGGCATGGATGTGTGTGAAGTCCTTAGGTTAGCTAAGTTTAACTAGTTCTAAGTCTAGGGGACTGATGACCTCAGATGTTAAGTCCCATAGTCCTTAGATGCATTTGAACCATTACGACAACCCGCCTAATCGCCGACACTGCACTTTGGCACGGATGACAGCGGCGAGGCGCCGTTGCATGGAAGCAATGAGGCCTTGGTACGTCGCTGGATGGATTTGGCCCTACATCTGCGCACACAAGTCACCTAATTTCCGTAAATTCCGGGGACGAGTCGATGAGCTCTGACGCCACGTTCGATAGGATCCCGAATGTGTTCGATCCTGTTCAGATCTGGTGAGTTGATTGGTCAGCACACCAACTAGAACGCACCACTGATTTTCTTGAACCACTCCATCATACTCCTGGTCTTCTGTCACGGCGCATTATTTTGTTGAAAAATTCCACTGCCATTGGGAAACATGATCAGCATGAAGGGGTGTACGTGGTCTGCACTATACATTTTGGGCGTCATGGCGCGTTGCACGAGCTACACTGTACCCATGGATGCCCACATAGATGTTCCTCAGAGCACGATTGAGCCGCCATCAGCTTGTCTCAGCTGTTCTCCTGGAAGACGACGGATTCGCGCCCTCCCGTCAGCATGATGAAGAAGGTATCGGGATTCATCGGATCATGCAACGCTCTACCTCTACACCAACGTCCGGTGCCGATGGTCACGTGTCCGATTCAGTTGTAGTTGCCGATGTTGTGATGGTAACACTGACAGACGCATGGGTCGTCGTTTGCGGAGGCCCATCGTTATAAGTGCTCCTTGCACTGTATGTTCAGACACACTTGCATCTGTTGTTGTTGTGGTCTTCAGTCCTGTGACTGGTTTGATGCAGCTCTCCATGCTACTCTATCCTGTGCAAGCTTCTTCATCTCCCAGTACCTACTGCAGCCTACATCCTTCTGAATCTGCATAGTGTATTCTTCTCTTGGTCCCCCTCGATGATTTTTACCCTCCACGCTGCCCTCCAATACTAAATTGGTGATCCCTTGATGCCTCAGAACATGTCCTACCAACCGATTCCTTCTTCTAGTCAAGTTGTGCCACAAACTCCTCCCCAATTCTATTCAATCCTTCTCATTGGTTATGTGAACTACCCATCTAATCTTCAGCATTATTCTGTAGCATTTCGAAATCTTCTATTCTCTTCTTGTCTAAACTATTTATCATCCACGTTTCACGTCCATACATGGCTACACTCCATACAAATACTTTCAGAAACGACTTCCTGACACTTAAATCTATACTCGATGTTAACAAATTTCTCTTCTTCAGAAACGCTTTCCTTGCCATTGCTAGTCTACATTTTATATCCTCTCTACTTCGACCATCATCAGTTATTTTGCTCCCCAAATAGCAAAACTCCTTTACTACTTTAAGTGTCTCATTTCCTAATCTAATTCCCTCAGCATCACCCGACTTAATTAGACTACATTACATTATCCTCGTTTTGCTTTTGTTGATGTTCATCTTATACCCTCCTTTCAAGACACTGTCCATTCTGTTCAACTGCTGTCTCTAACAGAATTACAATGTCATCGGCGAACCTCAAAGTTTTTATTTCTCCTACATGGATTTTAATACCTACTCCGAACTTTTCTTTTGTTTCCTTTACTGCTTACTCAATATCCCAACCACTGCTTCCCTTTCATGTCCTTCGACTCTTATAACTGCCATCTGGTTTCTGTACAAATTGTAAACAGCCTTTCGCTCCCTGTATTTTACCCCTTCCACCTTCAGAATTTGAAACAGAGTATTCCAGTGAACACTGTCAAAAGCTTTCTCTACAAATGCTAGAAACGTAGGTTTGCCTTTCCTTAATCTATTTTCTAAGATAAGTCGTAGGGTCAGTATTGCCTCACGTGCTCTAACATTTCTACGGAATCCAAACTGATCTTCCCCGAGGTCGGCTTCTACCAGTTTTTCCATTCGTCTGTATAGAATTCTGGTTGGTTGTTTACAGCTGTGACTTATTAAACTGATAGTTCGGTAATTTTCACATCTGTCAACACCTTCTTTCTTTGGGATTGGAATTATTATATTCTTCTTGAAGTCTGAGGGTATTTCATCTGTCTCATACATCATGCTCACCAGATGGTAGAGTTTTGTCAGGACTGGGTCTCCCAAGGCTGTCAGAAGTTCTAATGGAATGTTGTCTACTCCCGGGGCCTTGTTTAGACTCAGGTCTTTCAGTGCTCTGTCAAACTCTTCACGCAGTATCATATCTCCTATTTTATCTTCATCTACATCCTCTTCCATTTCCATAATATTGTCCTCAAGTACATCACCCTTGTATAGATCCTCTATATACTCCTTCCACCTTTCTTCTTTCCCTTTTTTGCTTAGAACTGGGTTTCCATCTGAGCTCTTGATATTCATACAAGTGTTTCTCTTTTCTCCAAAGGTCTCTATAATTTTCCTATAGGCAATATCTACCTTACCCCTAGTGAGATAAGCCTCTACATCCTTACATTTGTCCTCTAGCCATCCCTGCTAAGCCATTTTGCACTTCCTGTCGATCTCATTTTTGAGACGCTTGTATTCCTATTTGCCTGCTTCATTTACCGCATTTTTGTATTTTCTCCTTTCATCAATTACATTCATTATCTCTTCTGTTACCAAAGGATTTCTACTAGCCCTCGTCTTTTTACCAACTTAATCCTCTGCTGCCTTCACTATTTCATCCCACAAAGCTACCCATTCTTCTTCTACTGTATTTCTTTCTCCCATTCCTGTCAATTGTTCCGTTATGCTCTCCCTAAAACTCTGTACAACCTCTGGTTCTTTCAGGTTATCCAGGTCCCATCTCCTTAAATTCAAACCTTTTTGCAGTTTCTTCAGTTTTAATCTACAGGTCATAACCAATAGATTGTTGTCAGAGTCCACATCTGACCCTGGAAATGTCTTACAATTTAAAACCTGGTTCTGCAACATTCTACCAGGTGGCTTCCTCTTTCATTTCTTACTCCCAATCCATATTCACCTACTATGTTTCCTTTTCTCCCTTTTCCTACTACCGAATTCCAGTCACCCATGACTATTAAATTTTCGTCTCCCTTCAAGACCTGAATAACTTCTTTTATCTCATCTTACATTTCATCAATTTCTTCGTCATCTACAGTGCTAGTTGGCATATATACTTGTACTACTGTAGTAGGCGTGAGCTTCGTGTCTATCTTGGCCACAATAATGCGTTCACTATGCTGTTTGTAGTAGCTTACCCGTACTCCTATTTTTTTTATTCATTATTAAACCTACTCCTGCATGACCCCTATTTGATTTTGTATTTATAACCCTGTATTCACCTGACCAAAAGTCTTGTTCCTCCTGCCACCTAACTTCACTAATTCCTACTGTATCAACTTTAAGCTATCCATTTCACTTTTTAAATTTTCTAACCTACCTGCCCGATTAAGGGATCTGACATTCCACGCTCCGATCCGTAGAACGCCAGTTTTCTTTCTCCTGGTAACGACGTCCTCTTGAGTAGTCCCCGCCCGGAGATCCGAATGGAGGACTATTTTACCTCCGGAATATTTTACCCAAGAGGACGCCATCATCATTTAATCATACAGTAGAGCTGCACGCCCTCGGGAATAATTACGGCTGTAGTTTCCCCTTGCTTTCAGCCGTTCGCAGTACCGGAACAGCAAGGCCGTTTTGGTTAGCGTTACAAGGCCAGATCAATCAATCATCCAGATTGTTGCCCCTGCAACTACTGAAAAGGCTGCTGCTCCTCTTCAGGAACCACATGTTCGTCTGGCCTCTCAACAGATACCCCTCCGTTGTGGTTGCACCTACGGTACGGCTATCTGTATCGTTGAGGCACGCAAGCCTCCCCACCAACGGTAAGGTCCATGGTTCACGGCATCTGCCCAGCATTAAAGTCTGATATTAATTCCGCCACAGTTCGCCGCCTGTCTTGTTTTGTCAGTCTGTCCAGCCTACTTCGTCCGACGTGTGTAATGAGGGGTGGGCGCCCAACCCCACGACGTCTAGATCTGATTTCACCTTGATTTCGGAACATGTTGCAGACACTCACCACAGCAGTCCTCGAACACCCGACAATTCGTGCAGTTTGCGAAATGCTCGTGTCGAGCCTCAGGGCCATCTCAACCTGTTCTCTGTCGAACTTAGATGGACACGGACAGCACGGTCACTGATACTACACACACACCGTGCATGTGTCTGACTGGCAGTCATACCTAGCCAGGTGACGCTGCTGTCGTCTGGACGGGTTTATACCGATAGTAGATCGGTGGTCATAATGTTATGGCAGATAAGTATATAATGGCCAGCCGCGACACAAAGTATTGTCCGGCTGTGCGTACTGTAGGAAGACATCGGAGGCGCGCGCCAGGGGTGTACCTTTCGGGATGCACGCTGGCCTTCCCAGTAACGTAACAGAGGTTGTTTACAAGATCTCTCTTTCAGACGTGTAACCGCCCCTTCCCTTCCTACAGCCTGCGTTCTCCTGAGCTAAATCAGTATGCATTTCGTTTTTTGAAAACATGCACAACAATAACGCAAGAGTGTAAGAAAATAGGGAAGTGCAATGAAAGACAGCTGCTATACAATCACACAACCAGTCCTCCGTATTCACGAATTAACTTTACCACATGAGCATAAATGGATTAATTACTCCAGTTATGATAAGTAAGCAAAAAGATGAATAAAACTGGGATGGGGCAGCAAGCCCGTGGCAGATACCTCGCAACTGTACATTCAGATATAGGACACAGAGCTTTATCTTCATTACTTGTGTCAGACGGCAACAGTTTAAATGGGCGATGTTATCACGCTATTATATTTGTACTCACATGTAGCAGAAAAGAGAAAAACAAAACAATGTAATACGATACTGTTGCGAGACTGTACTTTTATCTCTAAAATTTGTAGTTTCGAATAATTACAACTGCAGTAGAGGATTCTTTCCGTATCTGGCAACAGAAATAAATATAAAAATTACGCTAGCCTTGGTAGAAAAGTTTGAAACATCTTCCTGATCCATAGACTAGCACATCTATACGAGAGAGAACTGTGAGTGCGTGCATCATACATTTTATAAAAGTCACTAGCAATACGTCATTTCATACTGTGTTTGCAAAGATTTAAGTGATAGAAGTTTCTTTGAATATCTGCTACCAGGAAGGATGAAGAGGAAAGAGTCGAATGGGACACACCAGCTGATCAAAAATATCTAGACACCTTTATGGTGGCTTGAATTCTGTTGGAAACACATTTAGTGAGGCGTCTGAATGTCTGTGGAGGAATGCAGCCTTAAGAATCGATACCAGAGAAGATACTGATGTAGCACCTTGGGGTTACACCACACCACACCAAATCAGTTGCTCCCCGTCGTTCAATGTCCAGCGGCGTCGCCCTTTACGCCGCCTCAAGCGTCATTTAGCATTAACTACACAAATGTGTGCTTTATAAGGTGCTGTTAGATTATTGTACTCCACTGTCTTCAACTCCCTAGGTATAGTGATTGAGCTAGATGGACTACTGGTAGAACTTTGGGACTCACGAATCATTTCACACAATTATCTACCACCACTCTCCGGAAGGCTCGATGGTTATTGTCTGTCAGTGCATGTGGTCAGCCTCGTCTTCATTTAGCTGTGATTTTTCTTCGCGTTCTTCAATTTTAATCACATTTCATAACCAATAAATTATGGTTAGAGTCGACATCTGCCCCAAGAAATTCTTTACAGTTCAAAATCTGGTTCAGAAATCTCTGTCTTGCAGGGTCTCCCAGTCTAATCTACATACACAACCTTCTTCCATTATTCTTAAACCAGATGATGGTGATGATAACATTATCCCCTGTGCAAAATTCTACGAGGTTGCTTCCTCTTTCATTTCTTTCGCCTAATCCATATTCTCCCACTATTATCTCTTCTCTTCCTCTTCTTACTACAGAATTCCACATTCACTGTGAGTAAGTGTTCCTCTCCCTTACCTGTCTGAATAATTTCTCTATCTCATTGCACATTTTTTCAATCTCGTCTTCATCTGTGGAGCTAGTTAGCATATAAACTTGTAATAAGTTTGTAGGTGTTGGCTTTGTTTCTATCTCGGTTACGATAATGCGTTGACTAGACTGCTCGTCATAGCTTACGAGCATTCCCATTTTCTTATACATTACTAGACCTGCTTCTGCATTATCCCTATTTGCAACCCTACACTCACCAACCAGAGTTCTTGCTCGTCATGCTGCGCACTTCACAAATTCACTCCATAACTTCATCCTCTCCATTTTCCTGTTTAGTTTCTCTAACCTACCCAACTGATTAAATGATCTAACTTTCTGCGCTACGATGCGTCGAAAGTTATTTTTTGTTATCTTGATGACATCGTCCTCCTGTGTAGCTGTTACAGGACGATCCGAATGGATGACTGTTTTACCTTAGAAATATTTTATTCAAATGGACTTCATGATCACCAAAACCATGCAATTCAACTGCGTTCCATTGGGAGTAATAATTACTGTAGTTTTCCCTTGCTTGTAGCCATTCACAGCACAGCAAGGCCATGTTGGCCGATGTTACAAGGCCAGATGGATCAATCATCCAGACTCATGCCCTTCAACAACTGAAAAGCCTGCTGCCCCTCTTCAGGAACCACACATTTGTCTGACCTCTCCACAGATAACTCTACACAGTGGTTGCACCTATTGTAAGGCTACCTGTATCGTTGAGGCACAATTCACTGATAGCTTCGGCCTTGAGCACCCGTAACCTCCCAATTCTCTCTCTTTCTCTCTCTCTCTCTCTCTCTCTCTCTCTCACACACACACACACACACACACACACACACACACTTTCACTCACACACACACACACACACAATTACAAACACACATACATACATACATTCATTCGCCGACCGGAGTGGCCGAGCGGTTCTAGGCGCTACAGTCTGGAACCGTGCGACCGCTACGGTCACAGGTTCGAATCCTGCCTCGGGCATGGATGTGTGTAATGTCCTTAGGTTAGTTAGGTTTAAGTAGTTCTAAGTTCTAGGGGACTGATGACCTCAGAAGTTAAGTCCCATAGTGCTCAGAGCCATTTGAACCATACATTCGCTGAGCAATGCAGCTAAACATTTTAGTTGATGTTGCTTGTAGTCACCAACCCAAACACAAAAAAGCAAACTTTCACGAATTATCAAAAGTATACAGACAAGTATTAGTGGACTTTAATATGAGAAGCGCCTAGGCATTGCGTGTGTGACAGTGAGAGCTCTGCTGAGGGCACTTTCAATGAGGTGTCTTGTTTTGGAATGGCAGCCCATTCTTCTTCAGGAGCCGGAATTAGAGGAGGAAGAGATGTTGTATGCTGGGATATGGAGCAGAGACACCGTTCTAATTCATGAAATATGTGTTTCACTGTGTTCAGTTCTGGACTGTGCGCAGGCCAGTGCACTTCATGAATGTTATTGTCCACAAAACATTGTCTCCCTGATGCTGCTTTATTACTGGGTACATAGTCACGTTACTACAAGTAAACACGGTCTCCGAACTGTTCCCCTATTGTAAGCAGTGCACAGTGCTCTAAAATGTGTTCATATCATTCCGCGATTATCATTTTCTTAAGCGCTATAGGGGGACCACACCTTGCCACGAACATCCATATCGCAACACTACTTGTTCCATACTTCTCTGTTGGCACAGTTGATGATGACAGGTAACGATCATTCACCAGACCCAAACCCTTCTTTCGGATTGCCGCAGTGTATTGTGTGATTCGTCACTGCATGTCGTTTATTACCAGTCATTCACTGTTCTTTGGCGACGCTGTCTCCTCGAATGCAAGCATCCCTTAGTATTGACTATAGAAATGAGTGGCTTATGAGAAGCTGATAGACCACTGTATCCCATACTTTTTAAGTAGCGACGCACAGTCACTGCGCTAAATGGATTCTGGGATCTCGCGAGCGTTACCTTCCGCTGATTTCATGCAGTTAGAGAACCATCCTCCGCAATGCTCGGGGGGTCCCTGTCCGTCAGAACGTCAAATCTGCCCCGTCTTGGTTTGTTATGGATTTTGTTCGCAATTCCATTTCACATTCGCTTCAGCAATACTCGACTTGCGCGAAATTAGCTATGAAATGTCCCTGACGTATCTGTTACTCACAAAGAGACAACGCCTACTCATGAGCACCGATTTCGCTCTGCTATTACTGCTCCTGCCCGCCGGCCGGTGTGGCCGAGCGGTTCCAGGCGCTTCAGCCTGGATCCGCGCGACAGCTACGGTCGCAGGTTCGAATCCTGCCTCGGGCATGGATGTCTGTGATGTCCTTAGGTCAGTTAGGTTTAAGTAGTTCTAAGTTCTAGGGGACTGATAACCTCAGATGTTAATTCCCATAGTGCTCAGAGCCATTTTTTTGCTCCTGCCCACTTCCTTTTATACGGGCCGGTGTGACTCTCGTAACATA
Organism: Schistocerca piceifrons; assembly: GCF_021461385.2. Classification (NCBI taxonomy): domain Eukaryota; kingdom Metazoa; phylum Arthropoda; class Insecta; order Orthoptera; family Acrididae; genus Schistocerca; species Schistocerca piceifrons. Next base: position 331,705,411 of record NC_060141.1, read on the forward strand.
TGACGGTGAATTCCGCGTTACATAAGGGTGCTCTGGTACTCTTGATCAGACAGTGTCTACATTTATACTCCGCAAGCCACCCAACGGTGTGTGGCGGAGGGCACTTTACGTGCCACTGTCATTACCTGTTCCAGTTGCGTATGGTTCGCGGGAAGAACGACTGCCGGAAAGCCCCCGTGCGCGCTCGAATCTCTTTAATTTTACATTCGTGATCTCCTCGGGAGGTATAAGTAGGGGGAAGCAATATATTCGATACCTCATCCAGAAACGCACCCTCTCGAAACCTGGCGAGCAAGCTACACCGCGATGCAGAGCGCCTCTCTTGCAGAGTCTGCCACTTGAGTTTGCTAAACATCTCCGTAACGCTATCACGCTTACCAAATAACCCTGTGACGAAAAGCGCCGCTCTTCTTTGGATCTTCTCTATCTCCTCTGTCAACACGACCTGGTACGGATCCCACACTGATGAGCAATACTCAAGTATAGGTGGGACGAGTGTTTTGAAGGCCACCTCGCTTGTTGATGGACTACATTTTCTAAGGACTCTGCCAATGAATCTCAACCTGGCACCCGCCTTACCAACGATTAATTTTATATGATCATTCCACTTCAAATCGTTCCGTACGCATACTCCCAGATATTTTACAGAAGTAACTGCTACCAGTGTTTGTTCCGCTATCATATAACCATACAATAAAGGAAGTATAAGTAGCAAAGAGTACTATGTTGCATATCGTAAACATAAAACAATTCCAGTAGCCGCAGCCCGGGTTTACTGGAAAATATAATTCACAAGAAATAAAGAAACTACGTAACAACACGTGCGAGAGAGAGATCGTCAAACCATAATACAACAGCAGCAGGACGTAGTGATTTGGTTACTATCCCACTTACGAGCCGTCAATGCTAATTTAGATAAACGAGTTATTGCGACATGCGGACAATAAGATGGTTAAGTGATTGCTCGTTAAGGACTGATGACCTTGCTTAAGCTTCAGAGGTTTCAGCACGTAGGTAAACTTCTACGACTGGTAGGTGTATTACCGTATCATCATTTTAATAAGTCATGGTTGCAAAATATTAAGACGTAGTCGAATTCGGAACATAGTGTCTTAGAAAATAGTCTAATGAAATGGAAACCCGAGTTTACAACAACTGTCAATTTACAAAGAAATTACGGCAATGTCATCTGGAATTCACTCTTGGGAATTCTGTAGTTATCGAAGATAAAATAGAAGAAGTGAGAGGTTAATTGGGAATTCTACAGAAAGCAGCCTGGGGTTATAAAATCGAAAGGCATTAAGGGGCCATAGCTATGAAGAACGGAGTGAGACGGTGTTCTAGCCTAACCCCCATGAAACTCAGTCTGTAGTTCCCGCCACTAGCTGAGAAAAGCAATGGGAAATTTTTATAGGGAATAAAAGTTAGGGGAAAAGCAGTATAATTTTGGGGTTTACGGATGACATTATAATTCTGTGAGAGAGGGCAAAGAAGCTGCAAAATCAATTAAACGGAATTGGTAGCGCCTTGGTAAAAGATTCTGAGATGAACATCAACGAAAATAAAGCAAGGGTAATGGAATGTAGTTGAATTAAATCACATGATGCAGAGGAAATTAGACTAGTAAATAAGTCACTAAATGTAGTACAGTAGATGAGTTTCTTATTTCGGCAGCAACATAACTGACGATGTTTGAATAAAAAAGTTACAAATGCAGACTGTCAATAGCACGAAGGCTTTCCTGAAACACATGGATTTGCGAACGCATTTGACTGGAATGCAACCTTATATCGAGGTGAAATGTGGGCATAAAGAGTACTGACCAGCTTTTAAATTTTATGATACAGGTGAATTCTCATAGTTAGATAGGCAAATCGAATAATTAATAAAGAGGAGAAAAGAGCTTCATAGTTCAAGATGCTCAAAGAATTGTTAAGATGATGAGACAAATCTTGAGGCAAATAAGAATAGTTAATGGTTCAAATGGCTCTGAGCACTATGGGACTTAACATCTTAGGTCATCAGTCCCCTACAACTTAGAACTACTTAAACCTAACTAACCTAAGGACATCACACACATCCATGCCTGAGGCAGGATTCGAACCTGCGACTGTAGCAGTCCCGCAGTTCCGGACTGCAGCGCCTAGAACCGCACGGCCTAAGAATAGTTAATCTGATAGTGTAAATAAGTGGTGGGGCAGCAATGCCAGACTGTACAGGACGTTTGGGGAGGAAAGGTCAGTATTTTAAAGAGTGATAGTATAAGTAATTCTGAACAAAAAAGGTATATAAACATAGGTCCGCAAATGCTTCGTTAGGGAGGTATCAGTATTGAAAGGAACTTTAATTCTGCGAAACTTATGTGCACAACGTGAATGTATAGGCAATACAACTGGACCGTAGCATGATTTTCTTGCAAACAGTGCACGTGTACCAGCCACGTTTACGCTATGCAACCTACCACGTATTTTGCTCATGTGACGTACGTAATACAATCACCGTTGTTTGCGCAGTTGTGCCGTGTAAGCCGCATTGTGTTGTATACCTCCGACGGATCAATGCCACACGTCTACAGCAATGAGGAATAGGCGTATATGGTGTATGTTTATGGCTTCTGCGACGGTAATGTTACCGCTGCAAGAGAATAGTACCACAGGCGCTTTCCAACTCGACTTACCTGATCACAGGGTGTTTACCAAAGTGTTCATCACTTTGCATGCAACACTCTCTCTTCAAAGTAGACTTTTTCGTCCAAGTGTGCACATCAACAACAAACTTTCTAAGAACAGGAAGAGCGAAGTCCAGGTACTAGCATACGAAGAATGCCCCTACGTATGAATGTCCCACAGACACGTGTATGGGAAACATTACAATCGGGAAACTTGTATCCATTTCACATACACCGGTCCAAAATCTCCACGTTGGTGACAATGCCCAACGTCTTCAGTTCTCTCACTGGGTAATTGAGAATAATCATTTGCTTCCATACACACTATTTACTGACGCAGGTTCGAATCCTGCCTCGGGCATGGATGTGTGTGATGTCCTTAGGTTAGTTAGGTTTAAGTAGCTCTAAGCTCTAGGGGACTGATGACCTCAGATGTTAAGTCCCATAGTGCTCAGAGCCATTTGAAACATTTACTGACGAAGCCCAGTTTTCACGACATGGAATAAACAGCACGCGCAATAATCATCGATGGTCATGGGAAAATATACACGCTTCAGTGGATAGCAATTTCCAAGTTCGTTTAGCCATAAATCTTTGGTGTGGCATGATCGGTAACATTTTGATAGGTCCATTTATTATCAGTCGGCGATTGACGGGGAGAGGTACCTGCATTTTTTGAAAATTCATTTGTGGAACCATTGAAAGTCGTTCATTTATTCTAGCGATAACATGATGGTGCCCCTCCACATGTTACCTTACGTGTGGGGGACCATCTCAACGGCACCTACTCTAACCGCTGGATTGGCCGTGACGCTGGTATAAACTGACCCCCAAGATCACCTGACATTACACCTTTGCATTTCTGTTAATGGGGTTGGATGAAAACAGAGATGCACAAAGTGAAGGTAAATACACGAGATGAATTGCTTCGTCGCATCTGGACGCTGCTGAATTGATTAGGAACCAACCACCGGCAACTGAACAAGCAACACAACATGTTATCGCTAGAGCGCGAAAGTGCACTGACGTTCATGGTGGGATATTCGAACCTGTTCTGCGAACTGTACAACATCTGTACGATAAGTGTTAAAGCCGTTTGTAAACGACTTGGTACGTCTTCTTCAACTGAATACATGTAACATGCATGTTGTAAGTGTACTTCTCTGTAACACTATTTTCATGAGTACCACGTTACGATCCAGATGTATTGCGCTTATGTTCACATTGTGCACATCAATTTTGTACAATTAAAGTTCCTGTCAATACTCATACCTTCCTAATGAAGCATTTGCGGACCTATGTTCATATAACTTTTTTTGTTCAGAATTACTTATACCATCACTGTGTAAATTATTGACCTTTCCTCCCCAAACGCCAGCCGGGGTGGCCGGGCGGTTCTAGGCACTAGTCTGGAACCGCGTGACCGCTACGGTCGCAGGTTCGAATCCTGCCTCGGGCATGGATGTGTGTGATGTCCTTAGGTTAGTAAGGTTTCAGTAGTTCTAAGTTCTAGGCGACTGATGACCTTAGAAGTTAAGTTCCATAGTGTTCAGAGCCATCTTGAAAACTCCCCAAATACCTTTATGGTAAGTACTTTCAGGCGGATGAAGGATTCAGTTGAATCAGCGATTGTAGAAATAACATAAGTTCTAAATTTTTCGTAACACGTTTTGTTGCGTTAATTGACTTGTACAATATCTGACATAAAATAAAAATATGTAGAAAAGTAATTCAACGTGGTTCCTGATACAGGCGCTAGATGGCGTCTCAAGCCTGAGTTCTATTTTAACTGTCATATAGAAGTCCAAGGGAAGCCAATGTCCTTTGTTGCGCTTTGAAATATGTAAATGGATCTCTTCGTCCTACCGTAAAAAAGCTTTACCTTTTTTCTGGTTGTTATACTGGACAAGACCGCAACCAAACAAGAATCGGTTTTGTAAAGCTCTAATTGGGTGTGGGAGTTTCAGTAAGATAGTGCGTCTTACGCAGGTATGTCGCTCCCAGTCGTAAACCTCGTGTCCTGTGAGTATGAGCGCTAAAACTACCAATAATGTCCAGGAGTACATCACTGAACTCGCTTTCTGGAGGAACGGGGTTGAAAGCTTGTTCCGCCAACCATATTTGCTTTTTCCGTGATGTTCCTAATTAGATTGAGGTGAACAATGGAACAGTTCATTCCCCGTTCTCCATTCCTAACTTCATCTCCGCTGAATTGGTGGTGGACGGTACGTTCGCTGCCTTATCAGCAAGTTCCACTGTGAATGGATCACTGACATGAGAATACCGGATTCCTCTCAGTATAATTTGTCTTACTGTTTGTTTTCGTATTCGGTTATGAGTAACCTATGGTATGGGAAAGTATTGCACCTTAGCACCCTTTCCAGACTATATTTTGGGTTTTATATTGGCTTTAACTTTACTGTTCTAATCAGTTTAGAACACTTCAGAATTCAAATGAATAAAAAAAAGGGGGGGGGGCTGAAACTGTTATGATCACTGTATTGAAACTATTAACTATTGAAAGCATTAAGCACTCAAGATTTCCAATATATGAATTACTACTCTTTTTATCATATTTCCTGCTCATTTAACTACCATTATTTTTGTCTCAAATTAATTAAACTTCATTACTAAACCAATTTCAACATTATCTTCCAACTTTGTCAGACCTATATTATTTGTCTATTATTTCATTAACAACAAAGTTCTTTAAACACCATTCTAACATAGATAGGTCTGCAGGTAATTATTATTAACATAAAATTTAAATCTTCATCTCGGGACACTCGGATTGCACAGCATGTGGAAAGGACCCTGTCTAGGTTAGTGATTAGGATAATTAAATGATAGGACTGTTCTGGTAAAAGTTAAGTTGTTATTGAACAGTAAGGAACAAACGTAACACTGGTCCACACGAATACAGTACTAATAGTTTCAACTTGTCCGTATCGATGTGGCGGTTGGCGGGCGGCGAGATGGCGAGGCGCAGAGCACACATACAATCACAGCTATGGCTCTTGATGTATCGGCACTTTACGTCTTCATAGCGTCGCAATATTTTTCCATTTAGTGCCTATGTAATTTTGCCATGCCGTATAGTCGTCGGAAACGGCACATCCGAGGCTCAACGAAATCACGTTTTCCAGGAGAGCCTCCTCGATCCAGAACGTGTTGCTCAGATCAAAGCCTAGCTCCGACTACTACTGCTGAGCCCGTTATCCCGTGCAGTCCCCGTGTGCATTTTCCCGCGCTCGCCTGCCATCCACCTTTTACCGCTGCCCTACAGACAGGGTATTCACCAAAGGTTTTGCACTCCACATATCCTAATACATTGCCTACGTATGGACCAGGCTCACAATTACAACTTTAATATCTTACAACAGTTTCAACATTTCTTACATTTCCATTTTGTTATAATATTGCTTGCAATTTGACATAAACATTAATATTCACATCGAAAATTGTTTACAGTTCCTTTAACATAATGGCATGAAACAAAAAAGAAATGAAATCAGAACATCGAATATACTAATTTATCGAAAAACAGAAGTAAAAATTATTATATGTACAATAGTATAACGATGTTGTTGTTACAGTATAATCCGTTCAGAATTTTCAGACGAATAAGCGACCGACAGTGGGGACCCCTGAAGCTATAGACCGAATTTCTATAGACATTATGAGAAGTGCCCTCAAGTCGGTAAGGAGGTTATCGCAGCATGTTGGTGTATCTCGTACATCGTGTAATTGTGCACTAAAAATGTGAAATTAAAAGCCTACCGTGTGAGTGCGGTACAAGAATTGAAATAACAGAATCAGGAAAAAAGCTTTTACTATTGCAACTGGCTGTTAACGTCAGTTGCTAACTCTCACTTGGACCCCTTCTTTTACTTCATGTCAGACGAGACCTGGTTTCATTTGCCGGGTTATGTAAACTGGTAGGAGGAAACCCACATATTCAGCATGAAGAACCTCTCCATTCAGAGAAGATAGGTGTTTGGTGTGCGTCGTTCGGCATGCGCATTACTGGCCCCATATTTTTCATTTACACCTTAAACAGTGCCAGATATCTAGAGTAACTCGACTCTTTCATGCTCTATTAGCAGATGCAGTGAAACTACAAACAGTATTCCAACAAGATGGATCAACTGCTCACACATCTAAGCAAAGTATGGTCCATATCACCATCGTGTTCCCTTCTCGGTAGAAGGCTCTGGATTTAAAATCGTGTGATCTCTAGTTATAGAGCACACTAAAAAGCAAAGTGCATGGTGACAATCTTGGCACAGCTAACGGTCTTAGAGGGAACACTGCTAGAGAAATTAACAGCATCACGCCTGCAGAATTACAGTGTGTTGCTGGTAGCGTTACGACACAAAGTCAGCGATGCCTGGACGTCCATGGCCACCGCTTTCAGCATCTCTTATAAACAGGCAACTACAGGTTTTTATTACGTTATTATTATCTGTTCTTTTTTGGTTAGTTCATTATTACTTGAATCTCGAGCGTGAGGCGTACCGGTTTTATGTATGACAGCCTGTACTTCAAGATAGTCGTTGCGTAACACAGATCACCAATAAACACAAATGATTACAATGTATACAATTAATATATGTGAATAAGCCTTTAAAACATACAAGATAGTCTTCTACCAACCAATATGTATCTTCGAATAAAACTTTCGTTGTTAAACTTTGGTACTAATATCACGGACGGTACTGTTGCAATAAACACTCATATTACATTACTCTACTGAGCTACAGACATCGGAACGTGACTTAGTCACGCACATCGGCTTCAAACCCATCGGTTACTTTTATCCGCTGTTGATATTCTTATATAACACTAACAGAAATTATGATTACAGAATTCCTTTTCGGCTCATATCTCTCGCAAGAGCAACATTACATTTCTATGACAAACAGAACCAAAAATTCTTAACGTCCTCACTGTTACAATAGTAATCATTTTCCATTTGATCCTTACGGTACAATAATATTTTAAAGAACAAAACAGATAAAATTTTCTGAAATACACAGTTCCTTTATTTCCTATCAGTGAACATATACGGAACTGGATCGGTGCCTGTTATGCGTATACATCTTTACTTACCGTCACTGGTAAATAAAGTAAATATTCATGAATAATGCGGCTGACTCAACAGCTTTATAATTTCTCCATCTGTGCGTAAGGGAAAAAAGCGGAAGTAACACCAAACACGTGAAACCATTTTTCTGCGTAAATGAGATTTCCGCGTCGAGCGCGAAAGAACATTCTTTCCAATCTGAAAAATAAACAGACGTTGCATACGCTGCAAGCAAAATCCACGAGAGAAATTTATTCACAGAATCAAATATTGCGCTGCGGAATAAATTAAGATATTAGAGCCAGTAATCTGCTCGTGTTTGCTTCGACATCAACTTATACCAAGTCGATGTGAATATTAAAATCGTCTGTAAATAGTACGAATAGAATTTCTTTTTCATTTTTATTTTCGAAAATCGAGGGCACATCTACGTCACGCTAAGGCTACGTCTCGATTCGGAAAATTGAGAAGTGCAACTAAAGTACGAAACATTCATTAATCTGTCTGCTGTTCTGCTGGAACGAGCTACATTACTTAAACCGTTTTTGATAGATATCATGGAGAGTGGTTTCCGAGAAGTGGAAATGTAAGAAGATGAACATTTTATTTAAGTGCAGTGAAGTGCAATGATAAAATATTAGCGAAACTTATCACAATGCTAAGTCTCATTATGCAATAGTCTAATACATTACTGAGACCTTAGGTATCTCAACTGAGTGAGTACACAATATCCTCCAAGGAGAATTGCTCACAGTCGGCCAAAAGGACACCCGGCACCACATTTCAACACAATATCTGGCGATGTGTGATCGCAATCTGCAAGACTTTTTGCGCCGATTTGAGATTGTTGATGAACCCTGGATGCATCATTACCCACCAGAATCGAAACGGCAGTTAGAACAATGGAAAAAGGCTTGTGAAAGTGCGTCGACAAAGGCAAAGATCGTTTCGTCAGCTGGTAAGGTGAAGGCCACTGATTATCGGATTCCCATAGAATAATCCGATAGATTACTTGGAAAAAGGTAGAACCATAACTCGACCCTATTGTACTTCAACCTTAAAGCGCTTAAAACTTCGATTGACTGGAAAGGGAGCACCAAGTGACCTCTTCCTCTTACTAACTTGAAAGTTTGGCTTGCTGGAAAGAAATATTCGTCAAATGATAAAGTGATACTTGCATTCAACGAGTATTTTGCAGAGTTTCATAGAACCTATTTTTTCCGATGGGATTAAAAATCACTGGACGAAGTTTATACACTTAAAAGGAGACAATGTCGAGTATTAAGCTGAGCTGTTTGCGAAACAAACATTTTTTTTGCGTTGTTACCAGACTTATCAAACTACACTACGTTCTCAGATGTGTTTTTGTTGTGTCTTCAGTCCGATGATTTTGTTTGATTCAACTCCTCACTCCAGTCTACCACGTGCAAGCCTCTTTATCCCTGCATAACCTCTGTAACCGACATATTTGAACGTGCTAGCTGTAGTCGTACATATGTCTCCCTCTACAGTCAGCTTTTACCCCACCATACTGCCGTCTATTACCAAAATGTCGATTCCTTGATGCTGCCTCGGATTGTGTCCAATCAGGTAATTCCATTTTGTAGTTAAATTGCGCCACAAATTTCTTTTCTCCCCATTCTACTCTGTACTTAGCCTATATTTATTCTATCTACCCACATGATCTTCAAATTCTTCTGTAGCGTCACATTTCAGGTGTTTGTATTCACTTCTTGTCTGAATTGTTTATCGTCCTCGTTTCACTTCCGTAAAGAGTTACACTCCGGACAAATGCCTTCAGAAAAGGCACATAACTTTAAACATGATGGTAAAAAATTTCTCTTTTTCAGAAATGCTTTTCTATATATTGCCAGTATACCTTTTACATCTCCTAGCCTTCTATCCTCATCAGCTTTTTTCTGCTCAAATAGCAAAACTCTTTGACTATATCACCTGACGTACTTCGGTTACATTCTGTACCCTTCTAATCTCTTTTCAAGACGCTATACATTTTGCTCTTGCGTTCAGCAAGAATTACAGAGTCGTCGCCAAACCTCATAGTTTTTAGGTCTTCTCCCTCAATTTTAATTTATTTTCCAAATATAGCATTGTTTCTGCTACTGCTAGCTAAATATACAGACTGAATATCATTGGAGACAGATTACAACCTTATTACAACCTTACCTCATTCCCTTCTCCACTATTGCTTCTCTTTTATGTTCCTTGACTCTTACACCTGCAGTATGTTTTCCGTACAAGTAGAAGCAACCTATTGCTCCGTGTATTTTGTATCCACTACGTTTATGACCGCAAATATTCCATTGCAGTTGCAATATTTCATTGTCAAAAGCCGTCTCTTACTCAACACATGATATTAAATGTATAATTCTCTTTCTTCAACCTATCTTCTGAGGTGAGTCGTATGAGTTTTGTCGCCTCGCGTCTTGCTTCATTTCCACGGAACCCAAATTGATATTCCCCGAGGTCGATTTTCACAGGTTTTTCCATTCTTCTGTAATAGTTCGTGTCTGTATTTATGACTTGCTGAACTCATATTTCGGTAATATTCAGAACTATCAGTACCTGCTTTCTTTGGAATAAAAATTATTACATTTTTCATGAAGACTCAGGAAATTTTACCAATTTTATAAATCTTGCAAACCAGGTGGAATATTTTGGTCCTGACTGTCTCTACCAATGATCTAAGTAACTCTGCGGAATATCTTCTACTCCATGACCTACTTTCAACTTAACACCTCCAATGCTTTCGCCATATCATGTCTCTGATCTTATCTTCATCTACTTCATTTTAACTCTTTATAATATTATCTTCAGGTTCATTTCCCTTGTACAGCCGTACTGCAAATTGATTTCACCTTCCAGCTGTCTCTTCTTCGTTCACTATTGGTCTGTGATCTGAACTTTATTATTCATACAACTGCTTCTATTTCCTCCAAAAGTCTCTTTAGTTTTCCTGCAGGCGTCATCTATCTTTTCCTTAGGCATACGTGCTTCTACAGTCTTACATTTGTCCTAAAGCCATTCCTGCTTACTCATTTGCACTTTCTGTTGATATTATTTTTTATGTCTGTAATCTCTTTCGTGTGATAAAACGTTGGACTTTTTTTTTAATTTTTCCTTTCAACAATCAAATTAAATGTCTCCTGCTTTACACAAGCATTATTTCTGTCGCTTGCCATTTGGTATATTGCATTCTCTGCTATCTGCACATTTACATCTTCCAAGGCTACCTACCGGGACAGAACGGTATCGATGATCTAATTTGGTTCAGAGGCTCGACAGTAAGCTATGATTGTCAAGAGTTTACCAAACCAATGTCTGTTATGGTTTAGTACGGTTCCATCTGTTGTCGCGCGCCAGTCACGTAGTCTGCCCTTTTAGTGGTCGGAATCGCTGTCATAGGTTTTTCTTCGCAGTTAACGTGTAGGCCACCTAAATCGGTGTACAATGCAGTCGTAAAACAAATTATTTACGACGCTTACTGAATATTTTCTCAACAAATATGCGTTTGGGGCGGGATGGTCTACTGGTATAGTCCGTTCCGTTCCTGTTGCTTTTTATGCTTCATTGGACAAATTCTACAGCATGTTTTGTCCTTCTCGTTTGGAGACGGTACATCTTTATGTATGGAAAACGGAAAGAAATAATTGGTCCACCAAAACCATGCATCCATCAACAACTCCATTCCGTCAATCTTCCCTAATTTTAGTCCGGAAAATGGTACACTAATACCAAGAGTTGCACCAGGGCAGAAAAGTGTGCAAGAAAAACCGCTATTCTCACATCAACTCTCTACAAGAATGAGCTACAAGAAGCGGCCAAAAAAAATCCCTGGAAGATAAGGAGAATAGAACAAATATCAGGCAGCAAGCTCGAGAATATAAGAAGAAAAAAAGAAAAAGAAGTTGACTCAACAGAAAATGATGATACGGTATATATATGTTGCAAAGATTTATATTCCAAGTCAACTAAGGATTGGATTGCATGTCAGAAGTTCACGGAGTGGGCTCATAACTTGTATACTGGCAGGGACAGCAAGGGCGATGAAGCCTAGCTTATATGTAAGATGTGTCATTGAAGAAATTGAAAAAGAGATAAAAAGTACTAAGTGCATTCCGCCCCTTGTATGAGGCGGAACGCGCTTAAAGACGCTTTCTTAGTTTATTGGTATAACAAACTAAATGTATTATTTTACTTTATCTTCAGTTGCACATTGTATTAAATAATGGTTCAAATGGCTCTGAGCACTATGAGACTTAATTTCTGAGGTCATCAGTCCCCTAGAACTTAGAACTACTTAAATCTAACTAACCTAAGGACATCACACACATCCATGCCCGAGGCAGGATTCGAACCTGCGACCGTAGCGGTCACGCGGTTCCAGACTGAAGCGCCTAGAGCCGCACGGCCACACCGGCCGGCGCAAACGTGTTTACCCAAGGTAACTGCCTCTCACGGTACCGTTCACGTGCTATGTGCGTATCCCCATTTACTAGGACGTACACATACTGCATATCCGTCATTTCGCGTTGTTTTTTGATGGGCGATATATTAATACAGAACAAACGAAAATTACACAAAGCAATTGTAAATACGAAAGAAAGTAAAAACGCACATTTGAGGTTAATTACATTACAAGGAGTCACCACAGGGATTTGTTTTCATGACTCTCCGTAACGAAGTTCATACGAACTACACACAATGTTTTGATGTTCAGAGTAACTCGATAAAGTTTCTGACGCATGTTTTCACACTCCCAGTGTTCTTTCCCCTGTTTCAGTCAATCGTTGCGTAACGCTCAGTTGGAAGCACTCAATTCTTGGTTCTATCAGTTTATCCAGTTTCCTCACCCTTCATTTCATAGCTTCCTCTAACTTCGTCAGTTTTAGTCTGCAATTTAAAGACAACAAATTATGTTCAAAGTCCACAACTCCTACTCGAAATATTTCCCACTTTAAAATCTGGTCTCTAAATCACAGACATTCTGTTATACAGTCTGAAGTCTTGGGGTGCCTCCAGGGCTCTTCTACCTATACACCATTCTTTCAGTATTTTTTAAATATGTATTACCACTAACCAACAAAATTTTTCTTTAGTTCTATGACTGGCATGAGAACAGCTAATCTTAATGTTTCCGGCTGTGCTGATAACGAAAATGTTAATGGAGACGCAAGATTAGCTCTTGTTTAGAAGTCATGTTAACTTTATGTAATTGCAAATATAAGCTTACTCATATGTTTACCTTGATATTATCTCTCAGAAGAATTTCAGTGAAGGCAAAACCGCTTTGCCTGGCGTTTGTAGTTTCCTGCTGTTGATTCCCAAATTAGTGCCCAGCAGTAATCGGCTAACGGTGATGCACTCCGCTATCTCTGGTACCTCATTTTCATGTCCGAAATTTGCTGGTGGAAGAGTTCTCCATGCTCGTCGGGTACAGTACCACAATTGTCGAGAAATGACTAGGAAATGTAACTTTAAGGATATGTCACTCCCCAGTCTGCGCTCTTATTTCCTACGAAGTTTGTTGACGCTTGAAAAAAGGTATCAAAAGCTAACTTTTTATCACCAGTCAAGATGGTGTTAAAATGCTTATCTTTTTACAGTTTTCGTATATAGGGACCCACAAAACTCCACTCATTTACTTTCTCCTCTCGTGGAAATTTCTCGCGCTTATAGAGAAATGCTTCCCCAGTTTTATCCATAGCATTAACTAAGTTTTCTTTCTTTTACTCCCAATTTTATACGAAAGGATTCCTCAAGTGCTTTGTGAGATCCTGGTTCAAGTGGTTGACGCTTAGATCCATCTTTAATTTTATAATGAAGTGCTTTGCCGCGGCAATCCCAGAGTCAGAGAAGGCAACAGAATTGGGTGTAGCCTTGTTGTCGCCCAAGTAATAGGCTTATGACTTTCAAATCCTCGGAAATCTGCCACTTAAACTTGTCATAACTCAATCGCAATAACAATTGTCTCGTGTTATCGTAAGTTTCCTTCATGTAAAGTGCATCCACAATCGGAATCGAAGGTAACGCCTGGCTACTGTGCATCTGTGGAGCTAACAGGCATGTAAACCTGCACTACTTTGGTGGGCGTTGGCTCCTATCTCGGATGCTGTAATACATTCACCGTGCTGCTGACATTAACTTACCTGCAAACTTGAGCCTTACTTTGGAGAAGTCGATGAACAACCTCTGTTGATCACTTTTGTAGTCAACACGCATGGCTGCCATTAATCTCTGTACATCATAGAAAATACAGAGTTGTTTTTAACTTAGAAAAATGGATAGAGTGGCATACGGCGGTTACGGAACGCAGTCACATTTACCGTCTTATCAAGACAATTCCACTGTTAGACTCTTGACACCAACAGTTCAGCTTTACCTCTCGACAGTTTCAGATCTCTCACTAGGTCACTAAGTACACACCGTAATATTTTATGAATCTCTGTATACTCATCGTTACACACAAAATCATGATCTTTCGAATAACTGGGTTTTGAAGATGACAGTGCAGAACTAGTTTCACTACCACCATCGTCGCTACGACAGGACATGAACATGCAGTCCAGCAGTTGCCTCCGTGAAGCACTGGTCGCAATGGCCGACGGTAATTTCGGATACGCCGAGGAAGACTTTTTGTTCTTGGAAATAATATGTGTTAATGGAGATGGCACACAAAAACCAACAATAATTCACATGGTTCGATGGTTCTCGCCAGATCATGCTACAGCAAAGCCCATGGAAATTTTCTACGATTCCAACACGAATGCAAACTCGAAACACAAGATATGCAACATACATGACGAGCCCAGAGCATTCGCTGGTCCCCGATTTCACAGCCAGAGTACAGAGTACAGTCTGTACGCCCTCCTAACATATGGCGTTGTTGGCCTCCTTTAAAATTTTGGTGTAACCTGTCCTCAAATGTAGCAAGAACTGTCAGCACTTCAGTAACACGTTCATCCAGAACACGACCAGAATACAGCTCGTAACAGACTGAAACTACGCTTAAATGAAACATTCTCCGTTCCTCGCTTCCTACTCCCGTTCTCCCTATCTCTGGTAACCCGGTCTAGGAATAGTGACAAGATGAACACAGCTGTTGTTGCCTGAAACTTCATTACTCTATCATCAGTGGAATTTTGAAGCCTCTACGGTAAGGGATTGACATGAATGCTAATAATATATAATGATAATTAAATGCACCCCCTTTAACTTGTAAACGAGAGTTAATTCGTGTTTCTCATTGTCGTTTTCGTTATCGGCGTTGTCGATATAGTTAACAAACATTTATTCGATCCCAGTTACATTTTCACTGTTGGCCTGTACGTTATGTGCATAATTCTACCAGGCGGCTTCCTTTTCCCAGTCCATGTTCTGCTTTTCCTTGTGTTCTTTTTTCTACTATTCAATTCTACCACTCCATCAGAATTAACGCCTTTTATCTCATCATACACTCTTTCAGTCTCTTCATCATCTGCGGAGCAGATAGGCATGTAAACTTGTACTACTTTGGTGAGTGTTGGCGTCTGTCTTGGCTGCTAAAATACGTTCACTGCGCTGTTGATGGTAGCTTACCTGTATCCCTATTTCCTTATTCAGTGCCAGACCTACTCCTGCAGCACCCCTACTTTATTTTGTATTTATAACCCTCTAGTCAGCAACCAGAGGTCTTATTCTTCCAGCTGTGCACTTCTCTAATTCCCTGCATAACTTCAACCTACCCTTCTTCCTTTACAGTTTCTGTAACCTGTCTACTTGATTAACAGTTCTAACATTCGAAGCTCCGACCTGTAGAACGTTACTTTTGTTTCTCTTGGTAACATCCTACTGAGTAGTCTCTGCACGGATATCTGAATGGAGGGCTCTTTTGACCCAAGTAGTAGTCATCATCATCAATCCATGCAATTCAACTGCATTCACTTGGGAAAAATAGTAGATATAGTTTTCCCGTGAAGCATGTGTATCAGAAACAACAAAGGACAAAATATAGTGTCTTGTATCACACCATATCTGATTATTTCAGATTCTGAATATATGTTATTTGCCTGAATGGAAATGAAAGGCTTCGTTATCTGACTGAAAAAAAAAAACAGTAATCTACTGTGCCTCATGTTCCATATCGCTTTGTCTTTCTTACAAGGATATGATACACAGAATCAAAAGTCTTGGCCAAGTCACAAAATGTTCTGAGTAGTATTAATATCTGATTCATTGGCTCTGCCGTGCCGGCCGCGGTGGCCGAGCGATTCTAGGCGCGTCAGTCCGGAATGCGCGAATGCTACTGTCGCAGGTTCGAATCCTGCATCGGGCATGGATGTGTGTGATCTCCTTAGATTAGTTAGGTTAAATAGTTCTAAGTTCTTGGGGACTGATGACCTCAGACGTTAAGTCCCATAGTGCTCAGAGCCATTTGAACCATTTTTGAATCTGCTGTGCCATTTTACAAGGTAAATATAGCCTACGCAGTTGACAGCCCTGTTTGAAATCCTGCCGTTTCCTACTTTGTTTTCTCGTACTAAGTGTTTATAAACGCTCTTACCGCAGTGGTAACACCGATTCCCATTATATCGCCGCAGTTAAGCGCCGTCGGGAAGGGCTAGCGCTTGGGTGGATGACCATGCGGTCTACCGACCGCTGTTGGCAAGCGGGGTGCACTCAGCCCTTGTGAGGCAAACTGAGGAGCTACCTGATGGAGAAGTAGCGGCGACGGTCGTAAGCTGAAATACGGCCGGGAGAGCGGTGCGCTGACCATATGCCTCTCCGTAACCACATCCAGTGACGTCTCCTGGATGAGGATGACAAGGCAGTCTGTCGGTACCGTTGGGCCTTCATTTCTGTTAGGGCGAAGTTTAGTTTTTTTTAAGTGTTTATAAAGTAAGTTACACTATTCATACAAACCAAGCTGAAATTCGGCGTGATGTGTGATGGGAGAGACTGTAGAAAGAAAATGCCTTTGCGGTCGCTCCTATCAGCTGCCGCACTAAGTGTCAATAAGTGTCAATTTGGTTTGCGCGAACAGTACGTTATCTTCTCATCTTTCTTTCGTTCTTAAAAAAATACTGGAAGTAAGATCGGTACCAGTAATTCATTCCTAATGTTTGGTTCTTTTCATGTGAAACAGCTCGACAGTACGTTTAAATTTGTCAGGGAAAGTACTACTGCCAAATGATTCACTAAGCAAGTTTTTCAATGTATTACTAATTTTAGCTCAGCTATACTTCATTATTTTGCGAATTATTTCATCATAACCCCTTAGACAACATCAAAAAATTGTTATGGTGATGTAGGATGAAGTGGAATTTGTCAAAACTAATTTGGATGGCTTTTCATACAGACTGTAAACTATCTACGAAGGAAGTGTTCGAACTACACTATCTACCACTGACAGAAGAAGGTTATTAAAATCACGTTTACAGTAGTCTTTGATCGATTTCCCATCTATTTTTAAAGAAATTTCTTCGTTTTCTTTATCCGTTTTTCTTGCATCGTCATATATGATCGTGCGTTATTGTTGGCCGGGAGACCCCATGCGGGGTGTTCGGCCGCCGAAATTGCAAGTCCCTTTTAGCTGACGCCACTTCGGCGACTTGCGAGTCAATGATGATGAAAGACACACAACACCCAGTCATCTGGAGGCAGAGAAATCACTGACCCCGCCGGGAATCGAACCCATGACCCCGCGCGTGGGAAGCGAGAACGCTACCGCAAGACCACGAACTGCGGACCTTGCATAATTATTGTACTATTTCAGAAACACTTCTTACATTGCTGCTGGAAGAGTTTATTTTTTCTTGAAAGTAAATCTGAAGACCTAGCATTCGAAACGTGCAAAGTACCGAAAGTAATGTTCTGATAGATAACAAAATAAAAGCAATATCGTATAGATTACGGTCCTAGCACGCTCGTTTCTATAGTATTAAACATTTATTATGATCCAGGAAATGTAAACTATATTGTAAGGTGAATGATAATCGCACTGAATTGTCCAGTAAATGAACAGCGGAAAGCGTCTTACACAATACTTTATTGTGACCAAACGGTCAAAGCCTAACAAAAATAACTTGCTGTAATTGTTGACGAAACCTACCTACATGTAAATAACTTAAGACATGTAAACAACACGAAATAATCATCAGTGTGCAGGATCATAAAACAAAGTAGCAGAAAACTGCCGATGGTGATGTGGTATAAAGGTCCTTTTTGCAGTAGACAAATGTTAAATGTTTTGCACTACTGAAAGTAATATATGAATAAAACCGCCAACAGTTTTGCCTCCCTTTACGATGTTTACACATTCCCACAGTGCAGTGTCACTGAATGTGCTCTTGATGGCTCTGAGCACTATGGGACTTAACATCTATGGTCATCAGTCCCCTAGAACTTAGAACTAATTAAACCTAACTAACCTAAGGACACCACACAACACCCAGTCATCACGAGGCAGAGAAAATCCCTGACCCCGCCGGGAATCGAACCCGGAAACCCGGGCGTGGGAAGCGAGAACGCTACCGCACGACCACGAGCTGCGGACTGTGTGTGCTCTTGATGTACATTATTTCAGTAGTGGGGCAAAGGGGATTCTATGAGAATTTTATTTGTTCAAGATGGTGGACCCTTCCTCCACTGATGCCCTCTGCTGCAAATGTGGCAACATCACACTGATGACGTCCCTGGATGTCATTGGTTTTTCCCCCATACACCTTCCTCCCTCCCCTATCTCCTACCCCCCACTTCCTTTCACATCCCCCACTTCCCCCTCTGTCCTCCACTTGGGAGTTGGTGAGATAATCGCTCAGTCTGTCCTAACCTGTTGGTGTGGAAAGACATAAGCTAATTTAGTTTCCTTTTTTTGTATGTTATCCTGTTGGAAAATTTTCTTTATTTGTCATTTTTGGAGTTAAAATTGATGGTAAATTCAAAATTTTAACTGGAAACAAAACTGACAATTATCCTGCAGCCTAGGTGTGTGACCTAGATCCAAATACCTCTTGAAATTCATATTTTTTTGTGGGAAACACTCGCTTTTACTCTAATTACAGATAATCAGCCATATGATTAAATACAAGGTACCACAACTGGTGTTATCCCAGCGTAAAATGTTTCAATATGTGTGGGAAGATGTCCTGCCCTAATTACACAATGAAGTTGATGGGAAATCATACATATAGTGAAAAATAGGTAGTTAAAAACATTGTCACAGGTAACTGGAGTGACACAAATCACTGGTGGGGGGGGGGGGGGGATCGCACACATCACAAGAACCCAGTAGTTAAAAGCATAATCACAGGTAGAAACAATCACAAGAAACTGAACTGACAACAGTCACATGCTTAGAAATTTATCGTAAATCATACATCGCAATACACAGTGCTAAAGATCATGGAAGAAAAAATGAAATTAGACATATCACAGAACGATTGTTTCTTCCACACGAGCAGAGTGCTCACTGTGTGTTGTAAAACACGTGCCGACCGCTGCCTGCCTCCTCCCTATGTGTGCTTGCATTGCACTTAAGAGGGCTCCTGACAGTTCCGTGCACTAGTGCACTACCACCAGAGGGCAATGGCCGTACCCTGTCTTTACCAATGGTGTTTGAGCCAGCAGACCTGTAACGGTAGCTTCAAAGGCTTTGCTAGATAGACCGACAAAGAGCAGTTCATTTCCTGTCTAAATGTTTGCTTCAACGGCATCAGGGACAGTTATATAGCAAACAGCAAGATGTTGACCTTAGCTTTGATGTAGCTGTCAACCGGTTTTCTGAGGAGGAATGGTGAACAACAAAGACCTTCCTGGAATGTTCACCTTGTGAACAACAGATGTCCCAGAAGACTTTTTACCAACCTTGATGTAGCTGATATCCAGTTTCCCGTGAAGCACTGGTGAACACAGACAAAGGCATACATGTCTTCCTATCTGCATTTTGTATGTGCATTCTCCTGAGAGACGTAAACAATACCCGACATATCTGAACCTGCTGGCCAGGCTTTTCTCCCTGTATGAGTATAATCATTCCTATTTGTTGCCGCCGAATTAGTGGATGGAGCTTAAGTCTATATAAGCCCTACCACCTCCACTTGCTCTTAGTCTTCAGATTACAATGTATATTTCCATTATTTCTTTGCTTTGAGTGTTCAGATTTCGATAAAATGAATTTAATAGCAAGGGTTCGTCAAATCGATGTGTTCCAATTTTGACGTACATTTTCGTTATCTCATTGCTCTGAGTGCTCATATTTCGTTGAAATACACTCCTGGAAATGGAAAAAAGAACACATTGACACCGGTGTGTCAGACCCACCATACTTGCTCCGGACACTGCGAGAGGGCTGTGCAAGCAATGATCACACGCACGGCACAGCGCACACACCAGGAACCGCGGTGTTGGCCGTCGAATGGCGCTAGCTGCGCAGCATTTGTGCACCGCCGCCGTCAGTGTCAGCCAGTTTGCCGTGGCATACGGAGCTCCATCGCAGTCTTTAACACTGGTAGCATGCCGCGACAGAGTGGACGTGAACCGTATGTGCAGTTGACGGACTTTGAGCGAGGGCGTACAGTGGGCATGCGGGAGGCCGGGTGGACGTACCGCCGAATTGCTCACCACGTGGGGCGTGAGGTCTCCACAGTACATCGATGTTGTCGCCAGTGGTCGGCGGAAGGTGCACGTGCCCGTCGACCTGGGACCGGACCGCAGCGACGCACGGATGCACGCCAAGACCGTAGGATCCTACACAGTGCCGTAGGAGACCGCACCGCCACTTCCGAGCAAATTGGGGACACTGTTGCTCCTGGGGTATCGGCGAGGACCATTCGCAACCGTCTCCATGAAGCTGGGCTACGGTCCCGCACACCGTTAGGCCGTCTTCCGCTCACGCCCCAATATCGTGCAGCCCGCCTCCAGTGGTGTCGCGACAGGCGTGAATGGAGGGACGAATGGAGACGTGTCGTCTTCAGCGATGAGAGTCGCTTCTGCCTTGGTGCCAATGATGGCCGTATGCGTGTTTGGCGCCGTGCAGGTGAGCCCCACAATCAGGACTGCATACGACCGAGGCACACAGGGCCAACACCCGGCATCATGGTGTGGGGAGCGATCTCCTACACTGGCCGTACACCACTGGTGATCGTCGAGGGGACACTGAATAGTGCACGGTACATCCAAACCGTCATCGAACCCATCGTTCTACCATTCCTAGACCGGCAAGGGAACTTGCTGTTCCAACAGGACAATGCACGTCCGCATGTATCCCGTGCCACCCAACGTGCTCTAGAAGGTGTAAGTCAACTACCCTGGCCAGCAAGATCTCCGGATCTGTCCCCCATTGAGCATGTTTGGGACTGGATGAAGCGTCGTCTCACGCGGTCTGCACGTCCAGCACGAACGCTGGTCCAACTGAGGCGCCAGGTGGAAATGGCATGGCAAGCCGTTCCACAGGACTACATCCAGCATCTCTACGATCGTCTCCATGGGAGAATAGCAGCCTGCATTGCTGCGAAAGGTGGATATACACTGTACTAGTGCCGACATTGTGCATGCTCTGTTGCCTGTGTCTATGTGCCTGTGGTTCTGTCAGTGTGATCATGTGATGTATCTGACCCCAGGAATGTGTCAATAAAGTTTCCCCTTCCTGGGACAATGAATTCACGGTGTTCTTATTTCAATTTCCAGGAGTGTAGATTTAGTATCAAGTGTTCCTCAAACCAGTTATGTTCAGATTTCGAAGTATGTTTTCAATATCTCATTGCTCTGAGAGTTCAGATTTCGTTAAAACGAATTTAGTAGCAATTGTTCATCAAATGAGTGTGTGTTCGTTTTTCGATGTCCTGAGTGTTTAGATTTCGAAGTATATTTTCATTATTTCATTGCTTTGATTGTTCAGAATTCGGTAACTCGAATTTCGTAGGAAGTGTTCATCGTATATTTCGTAGCTTGCCGGCCGGTGTGGCCGAGCTGTTCTAGGCGCTTCAGTCTGGAAACGCGCTACCACTACGGTCGCAGGTTCAAATCCTGCTTCGGGCATGGATGTGTGTGATGTCCTTAGATTAGTTAGGTTTAAGTGGGGGACTGATAACCTCAGATGCTAAGTCCCATAGTGCTCAGAGGCATTTGAACCATTTCGTAGCTTGTTTTTATCAGATCAGTGTTTTAACACGATTGTTCCGATTTCGAAGTATGTTTTCGTTATTTCGCAGCATGAGTTTATCAGTTTTCGCTAGAAAAAAATTTCCTTGTTATTGTAGCATTCATTCCTGAAACGCTAGCTGACTTCGATCGGCAGCTGGAGGCTGAGACGATGCAGGCTGACGAGCCTGTACAACCCACTAGAGAAGCCTCCAGTAGAGATTCTACCATGCAAGTACATGTTCTCGTCAAAATTTGTAAGTACCAGTTGGTTACAGTTAAACGTTCTCTATTTATAACACAGAAACTAATTACTGTACGAGTATCCAACATAGTAGCATCAATGTCAAGAACATGAGGAAGAGAAATAATGCAGAATCAAATCAATTGAAACACTTTTAATGTGCCATTATGGTACATCATAACATCACATACCGTTACTATTACTGCTACAAAAGGGGCTCAATTGGCGCCCATCTATGTCCAGAAGAGTCTTAAAGCGTAAGATTTATTCTGCACAGCAGAACGAAGCATGTCCGTAGGTATGCTGGCTACCTCCCTTGATATACTGTGTTTCATATTAGCGGATGTGTGAATGTTCCCCAGGTAAACCCTGTCCTTCAGGTAGTCCTACAACCTGAAATCACAGGGAATGAGATAATGCTGGTTAAGCATTTGGAAACAATCGGCTGATAATTCGATCGTTTCCAGATGTGTTTAGGAGAAGCAGGTGAACTTCACGAGCAATGTGCGGTGGGGCCCCATCTTGCATGGAAACTGTTGAGTTCAATGCGTCTCTCTCCTATAGGGCGGTTATGACATGCTGGTGAAACATACCGCAGTAACGCTGGCCAGCCACACTGCACGTCTTTGGTCCTTGAGCGCAAACCTAAAACCGAATGGGCCAATGATGAACGTAGCCGTGATGCCACACCATAAGATGAGATGTTCACCACACAGAGGAACTTCATGCACAGTCACTGGAGGTAAAGATCCCCACACTCGGCAATTCTGTGTATTCACCTCACCAAAGAGAGAAAAATGAGGTTCATCTGTCCATAGGATGGTTCACGGCCAGCCCTCGTCAGCTTCAATCCTTGCGAGAAAGTGGATAGCGAAGTCAACACGTCGTTGTGCGTTGTGTGGTGCAAGCTGCTGTACAATATGGATCTCATACAGATACCATTTGAGAATAGTTCAAAGCACCTTCCGTACAGTGGACCACTGGATGTTCAACTGTCGTGACGCAGCATTTGCACTGCCTGACGATCGGGAATTGCGTGCACTGTTTTGTGGCATAGAAACAGCGATTTCATCAACAACCCGTAGTGCAACCGGTCGTTGGCCACTTCCCGGAGCGACGCAAAGTTCTTCAGTTGATTCGAACTACTTCATCACGCTCCGCACAACAGGTGGACAAAGAGGCTCCTTCCGTAATACTTTCAGCCAGCAATATTGTCAAAGTGCAGCTGCCACATTACTGTTGTTTTGGTAATAGAGCTTCGCCAATAACGCCCTGCTCCTTGTGTCCAAGCTCATGTTGACACACCAATAAGCGCACTGCAACTAGTCAGGTACGTGAGACTATGACCACGCCACCTGGTGGCCATAGTTGGAACTGGATGGTGGCGCTGTGACGCTTTTAAATCATACATACCATACTCTGGACATTAATGCTACCAAATTTGGTACTCGTAAGGTAATTAGTTTCCATGCTATAACGTGTTAAAGAGGAAAAGTTTAATTATAACCACCCGGTATTTACGTCTCTGAATTGACATGTTCTTGCTGCTGTAGGTGATTTCGTGGAGGTCAAGGGTAGTGTTACTCCACCGCCGATAAAGCTGTCACAGATGTCATTTAAGTATATATTCTTTTCGTTAAATTTATTTTTCGTAGTGGTGTAATTTGTTTATTAAATAATTATGTTGTCGTTTTAGGCGGTATCAGTGAGCTGGACTGGTAGCACCATGCTGGCCCAGACGAGGAGATGCTACAGTGAGTGGAAGACATAGAGCAGAAGCTTTGGCGCCCTGAAGTCCAATTACCAATACTCGATCGAGTGGTGGCAGTCCCTGATGACCTTGGGGAAGTAGTGCCATCATGGAGATAGGGTGACATCGCCATTGTTTCGGGTAATTTATGTATCCATCTTATTTGTTTGGCAGTGATACTTCTTTCTTTACAGTAGCAGCAAAAGGCGAGTTTATAACATGTGCACTTTCAAAATGACGGAGAGCAGCAATCAGTCGTTTCTTTTCCGGCTTTTTTAAAGCAAATACCGATTTCGGCTAGTAACTAGCCATTATCAATGCGAAAAATATAAGAAATGCCTAGTCACACTATAGTATAAAGAGATTACAAATGGTTCAAATGGCTCTGAGCACTATGGGACTGAACTTCTGAGGTCATTAGTGCCCTAGAACTTAGAACTACTTTAACCTAACTAACCTAAGGACATCACACACATCCATACCCGAGGCAGGATTCGAACCTGCGACCGTTGCGGTCGTGCGGTTCCAGACTGTAGCGCCTAGAACCGCTTGGCGACACCGGCCGGCAAAAGAGATTACAACTCGTGACGTAGCTTATATAACTTGTACATTAGATTACATATCAGTATTTCATATTTTTTAATACATGCCTTAGCACATCAACCCCTGCCACAGTTCATCAAGACTACTATACTGGGTGTCCCAGCTATCTTTTCCACCCAAAATATCTCTGGAACAATAACAGCTATTGGAAAACGACTTTCACAGGTATCAATGTAGGACTGGGGCCCATGAATGTACATATTTGGAAACATTCTAAAACGAAAGCATATGTGTTTTTTAACACAAACTTATGTTTTTTTTAAATGAACCTCCTATATTTTTTCTTCAGCAATCCATAGCATGACAAAGCATATACACAATGGCGTTGATTGCATCGCAATATTCTCATTATATCCCGAGATATTGAGACGCGATGTTGACGCTTGAAACACCCGACATGCGCTGCTAGCGCACGTCCTGAGGCTCAGGCGTTAACCCCATGCTGCCCGTAATCGCGATGTGATTGACATGTGTAATCACACCTCCATACTTATCAAGAGGTCCGAAACGAATAATACGGTATGCTGCCATCAACTCTCATAAGCACATAATGGTTTCCCTCTTGCACGTTTTACGTATCTACGTACACAATATGAACCAGTACCGATCGGTGTACACCTGTCAGGTTGTCTTATTTATCCTGCACACCCAAAATAAGGTTTATCTAATGCGTTATATGACCCATTGTGCCTGTCGCGCAGGGCTTGGCTCTACCTAGTCAAGTGTCCAACGTAGTTCCCACTACTGCCACAGTTACCACTTCGCCTTGTTTATGATTTGTGACCCATGCAAACTCCTGTACTCCACCACCCTCCGACCATCCCATTTGTTGTTGCTTTGGCGTGCCGCACACCGCTTGCCAATCTAGTCGTGCATCAGAGTAATCTAGTGACGGCACGGAGGTAGTACACATTATGAATAAACGTTGTGTTGTGGAACTTATACTGTACAATGTACACACATGAAGATATGGTATAAATGCTGCTGATCTATGGAGAATGTACGTTGACGGGAAATACGTTATGAGATTGCTTGTTTGTTGATAGTATTGTTAGCGAACATTATGATTATTAAGTTAATATGTCTGTTTTCTACCCTACTCTACAGACCTGTACTGTACCCTGTTGTAGGTGGACGAAATGCCGTTCAGGCAGAACGACTGTACAGAAGACGATTCCCTAACAAGCCATCGCCTTCGTGCCGGATGTTTGGTCGTCTCACATCTCGTCTACGTGAAACGGGAAGCTAAAATACAAGACCTCGACATCGTCCTAGAACACGCACAGATGAACGTGCTGAAGTTTCTGTGCTCGCTACCATAGCTGTGAATCCTCAAATTAGCACACGTCAAATTGAACGTGAAGTTGGTGTGTCGAAATCAAGTGCACAGCGTATTCTTAAACGTCATAAATTTCATCCTTACCATGTTCATTTACACCAGGATCTTCTTTGTCGGTGGGCTCAGCAAAAACTTCTGACTAATCCAAATTTTTTTGCAAATGTACTCTTTACCGACGAGGCATCATTCTCCAACAAAGGAATTGTCAATATGAGGAATATGCATTATTGGTCCGCAGACAATCCAAAATGGCTCCGTCAAGTAGAGCATCAACGTCCGTGGAAAGTTAATGTGTGGTGTGGGATTATTGGAGATACCATTATCGGACCTTTCTTTATAAATGGCATCCAAAATGGCAGACAATACTTCAGATTTATACGACACAATCTTCCTGTTCTCTTGGACACCGTACCTCTGAACCGGAGCATGGTCATGTGGTATCAGCATGACGGGTGCCCTGCACATAACGCCTTACGAGCACGACGACTTCTGAACCGTACGTTCCCTGGTAGGTGGATTGGACGAGGTGGCCCAGTTAGGTGGCCTGCCCGATCTCCGGACCTTACACCGCTCGATTATTTTCTTTGGGGAGCAGTGAAGGATGCTGTTTACCAACATGAACCAACAACACCAGAGGACATGAAGCAACGCATTATTGATGCTTGTACAGCCATCAAAGAGGAAACAGTAGCACGAAGTAGGGCATCCTTCATCCGCAGAGTGACCCTATGTATGCAAGCCAATGGGCATCACTTTGAGCATGAGATGTGAACGCTATGTTTAGTATGTAGTGCTGGTATCACAGTGGAAGCTTCTACAAAGGGCCATTTTACCCAGTGATGTTAAGAAACATTTGTTTGCAACAATTTGTCATTTAACGCATTAGATAAACATAATATTGATAATTATGTGATAATAAAACTAACTGGTTAAACATGTTTACATTCATCTTCTATATCCTACCTGAACTTCCCAAATCA